>NW_028159439.1:62500-97751 GCF_964263955.1 Coregonus lavaretus
TTCATTCTTTCCTTTACACGGAACAGCCTCAAAGCATGATGTTTCCACCCCCATGCTTCACAGTAGGTATGGTGGTGTTCTTTGGATGCAACTCAGCATTCTTTGTCCTCCAAACACGACGAGTTGAGTTTTTACCAAAAAGTTCTATTTTGGTTTCATCTGACCATATGACATTCTCCCAATCCTCTTCTGGATCGCCCTCCATATGACATTCTCCCAATCCTCTTCTGGATCGCCCTCCATTTGGCAAATCTGACCATAACTCTATCCTCCTGATTCCTGCTTATAAGCAAAAACTGAAGCAGGAAGCACCAGTGATTCGGCTAATAGAAAAGTGGTCAGATGACGCAGATGCTAAGCTACAGGACTGTTTTGCTAGCACAGACTGGAACATGTTCCGGGATTCTTCAGACAGCATTGAGGAGTACACCACATCAGTCACTGGCTTCATCAATAAGTGCATCGATGATGTCGTCCCCACAGTGACCGTACGTACATACCCCAACCAGAAGCCATGGATTACAGGAAACATCCGCACTGAGCTAAAGGGTAGAGCTGCCGCTTTCAAGGAACGGGACTCTAACCCGGACGCTTATAAGAAATCCCGCTATGACCTCCGACGAACCATCAAACAGGCAAAGAGTCAATACAGGTCTAAGATTGAATCATACTACACTGGCTCTGACGCTCGTCGGATGTGGCAGGGCTTGAAAACTATTACAGACTACAAAGGGAAGCACAGCCGCGAGCTGCCCAGTGACACAAGCCTACCAGACGAGCTAAACCACTTCTATGCTCGCTTCGAGGCAAGCAACACTGAAGCATGCATGAGAGCACCAGCTGTTCCGGACGACTATGTGATCACGCTCTCCGTAGCCGATGTGAGTAAGACTTTTAAGCAGGTCAACATTCACAAGGCCGCAGGGCCAGACGGATTACCAGGACGTGTACTCCGAGCATGTGCTGACCAACTGGCAAGTGTCTTCACTGACATTTTCAACATGTCCCTGACTGAGTCTGTAATACCAACATGTTTCAAGCAGACCACCATAGTCCCCGTGCCCAAGAACTCTAAGATAACCTGCCTAAATGACTACCGACCCGTGGCACTGACGTCTGTAGCCATGAAGTGCTTTGAAAGACTGGTCATGGCTCACATCAACAGCATAATCCCAGAAACCCTAGACCCACTCCAATTTGCATACCGCCCCAACAGATCCACAGATGATGCAATCTCTATCGCACTCCACACTGCCCTTTCCCACCTGGACAAGAGGAACACCTACGTGAGAATGCTATTCATTGTCTACAGCTCAGCATTCAACACCATAGTGCCCTCAAAGCTCATCACTAAGCTAAGGATCCTGGGACTAAACACCTCCCTCTGCAACTGGATCCTGGACTTCCTGACGGGCCGCCCCCAGGTGGTAAGGGTAGGTAACAACACATCTGCCACACTGATCCTCAACACGGGGGCCCCTCAGGGGTGCGTGCTCAGTCCCCTCCTGTACTCTCTGTTCACCCATGACTGCATGGCCAGGCACGACTCCAACACCATCATTAAGTTTGCCGACGACACAACAGTGGTAGGCCTGATCACCGACAACGATGAGACAGCCTATAGGGAGGAGGTCAGAGATCTGGCCGTGTGGTGCCAGGACAACAACCTCTCCCTCAACGTGACCAAGACAAAGGAGATGATTGTGGACTACAGGAAAAAAAAGAGGACTGAGCACGCCCCCATTCTCATCGACGGGGCTGTAGTGGAACAGGTTGAGAGCTTCAAGTTCCTTGGTGTCCACATCACCAACGAACTATCATGGTCCAAACACACCAAGACAGTCGTGAAGAGGGCACGACAAAGCCTATTCCCCCTCAGGAGACTAAAAAGATTTGGCATGGGTCCTCAGATCCTCCAAAAATTCTACAGCTGCACCATCGAGAGCATCCTGACTGGTTGCATCACCGCCTGGTATGGCAACTGCTTGGCCTCTGACCGCTAGGCACTACAGAGGGTAGTGCGTACGGCCCAGTACATCACTGGGGCAAAGCTCCCTGCCATCCAGGACCTCTATACCAGGCGGTGTCAGAGGAAGGCCCTCAAAATTGTCAAAGACTCCAGTCACCCTAGTCATAGACTGTTCTCTCTGCTACCGCACGGCAAGCGGTACCGGAGTGCCAAGTCTAGGTCCAAAAGACTTCTCAACAGCTTCTACCCCCAAGCCATAAGACTCCTGAACAGCTAATCATGGCTACCCGGACTATTTGCACTGCCCCCCCACCCCATCCTTTTTACGCTGCTGCTACTCTGTTAAGTATTTATGCATAGTCACTTTAACTCTACCCACATGTACATATTACCTCAACTACCTCAACTAGCCGGTGCCCCCGCACATTGACTATGCAACGGTACCCCCCTGTATATATAGCCTCCCTACTGTCACTTTATTCTATTGTATATATAGCCTCCCTACTGTCACTTTATTTTTACTTCTGCTCTTTTTTTCTCAACACTTTTTTGTTGTTGTTTTATTCTTACTTTTTTGTTTAAAATAAATGCACTGTTGGTTAAGGGCTGTAAGTAAGCATTTCACTGTAATGTCTGCACCTGTTGTATTCGGCGCATGTGACCAATACAATTTGATTTGATTTGATTTGAAATGCACTCTAGCAAACTTCAGACGGGCCTGGACATGTACTGGCTTAAGCAGGGGGACACGTCTGGCACTGCAGGATTTGAGTCCCTGGCGGCGTAGTGTGTTACTGATGGTAGGCTTTGTTACTTTGGTCCCAGCTCTCTGCAGGTCATTCACTAGGTCCCCCCGTGTGGTTCTGGGATTTTTGCTCACCGTTCTTGTGATCATTTTGACCCCACAGGGTGAGATCTTGCGTGGAGCCCCAGATCGAGGGAGATTATCAGTGGTCTTGTATGTCTTCCATTTCCTAATAATTGCTCCCACAGTTGATTTCTTCAAACCAAGCTGCTTACCTATTGCAGATTCAGTCTTCCCAGCCTGGTGCAGGTCTACCATTTTGTTTCTGGTGTCCTTTGACAGCTCTTTGGTCTTGGCCATAGTGGAGTTTGGAGTGTGACTGTTTGAGGTTGTGGACAGGTGTCTTTTATACTGATAACAAGTTCAAACAGGTGCCATTAATACAGGTAACGAGTGGAGGACAGAGGAGCCTCTTAAAGAAGAAGTTACAGGTCTGTGAGAGCCAGAAATCTTGCTTGTTTGTAGGTGACCAAATACTTATTTTCCACCATAATTTGCAAATAAATTCATTAAAAATCCTACAATGTGAATGTGGTCCTCTGTAGCTCAGCTGGTAGAGCATGGCGCTTGTAACGCCAAGGTAGTGGGTTCAATCCCCGGGACCACCCATACACAAAAAAAATAAAAATAATTATGCACGCATGACTGTAAGTCGCTTTGGATAAAAGCGTCTGCTAAATGGCATATTATTATTATTTAAAATTACAGGCCTCTCTCATCTTTTTAAGTGGGAGAACTTGCACAATTGGTGGCTGACTAAATAAATTTTTCCCCCACTGTATATAATCTTCTGACCCACTGAGAATGTGATGAAAGAAATAAAAGCAGAAATAAATCATTCTCTCTACTATTATTCTGACATTTCACATTCTTAAAATAAAGTGGTGATCCTAACTGACCTAAGACAGGGAATATCTACTAGGATTAAATGTCAGGAATTGTGAAAAACTGAGTTTAAATGTATTTGGCTAAGGTGTATGTAAACTTCCGACTTCAACTGTACACACACACAATATTCTGGTCAAATTAATGAATGTATTACAGCCCCCCCCCCCCCCCCCCAACAACAGCCATATATACCTTAATGAAAAGCAGCAAACATAGTCTAAACAACATTGTTTCACATTCTACAATAACAGACTCATTAGGCTGCAGGTCAATAACAGACTCATTAGGCTGCAGGTGTATGTAAACTTCAACTGTAGACAGGTGTCTGCCTTTCCAAATCATGTCCAATCAACTGAATTTACCCCAGGTGGACTCCAATTTACATTTAAGTCATTTAGCAGACGCTCTTATCCAGAGGGAATCCTACTGATGATGTAAATACGGTGTTTCAGTTTTGCAAACATTTCTAAAAACCTGTTTTCACTTTGTCATTATGAGGTATTGTGTGTAGATTGATGAGGAAATGTTTGTATTTAATCCATTTTAGAATAAGGCTGTAACGTAACAAAATGTGGAAAAAGGGAAGGGGGTCTGAATACTTTCTGAAGGCACTGTACAATTGTAAAGTATTTAGTCTGTAATGTCTTTTTCGTTATGTGTCAGATCCCAGAAAGACTAGCTGTCGTAATTGGCGTTCGCTAATAGGGATCCTAATAAAATATGTACCCCCCCCCCCCCCCTCCCCCCTGCCCCACTCATTAACAAGTATTCAGACCCTTTGCTCTGACACTCCAAATTGAGCTCAGGCGCATCCAATTTCCTTTGATCATCTTTCAGATGTCACTACATCTTACAGTCCACCTGTGGTAAATTCAATTGTTGGGACATGATTTATAAGGAAACACGTCTGTCTATATAAGGTCCAGTTGACAGAGCATGTCCCCTGTAGCTCAGCTGGTAGAGCACGGCGCTTGCAGCAGGTCAGAGCAGAAACTATACCAGGGAACTGTCCGTAGATCTCAAGAGATAGAATTGTGACGAGGCATATATCTGGGGAAGGGTAGAAAACCATCTGCCTGATGAGGCATATATCTGGGGAAGGGTAGAAAACCATCTGCCTGATGAGGCATATATCTGGGGAAGGGTAGAAAACCATCTGCCTGATGAGGCATATATCTGGGGAAGGGTAGAAAACCATCTGCCTGATGAGGCATATATCTGGGGAAGGGTAGAAAACCATCTGCCTGACGAGGCATATATCTGGGGAAGGGTAGAAAACCATCTGCCTGATGAGGCATATATCTGGGGAAGGGTAGAAAACCATCTGCCTGATGAGGCATATATCTGGGGAAGGGTAGAAAACCATCTGCCTGATGAGGCATATATCTGGGGAAGGGTAGAAAACCATCTGCCTGATGAGGCATATATCTGGGGAAGGGTAGAAAACCATCTGCCTGATGAGGCATATATCTGGGGAAGGGTAGAAAACCATCTGCCTGATGAGGCATATATCTGGGGAAGGGTAGAAAACCATCTGCCTGATGAGGCATATATCTGGGGAAGGGTAGAAAACCATCTGCCTGATGAGGCATATATCTGGGGAAGGGTAGAAAACCATCTGCCTGATGAGGCATATATCTGGGGAAGGGTAGAAAACCATCTGCCTGATGAGGCATATATCTGGGGAAGGGTAGAAAACCATCTGCCTGATGAGGCATATATCTGGGGAAGGGTAGAAAACCATCTGCCTGATGAGGCATATATCTGGGGAAGGGTAGAAAACCATCTGCCTGATGAGGCATATATCTGGGGAAGGGTAGAAAACCATCTGCCTGATGAGGCATATATCTGGGGAAGGGTATGAAACCATCTGCCTGATGAGGCATATATCTGGGGAAGGGTAGAAAACCATCTGCCTGATGAGGCATATATCTGGGGAAGGGTAGAAAACCATCTGCCTGATGAGGCATATATCTGGGGAAGGGTAGAAAACCATCTGCCTGATGAGGCATATATCTGGGGAAGGGTAGAAAACCATCTGCCTGATGAGGCATATATCTGGGGAAGGATATAAAACCATCTGCCTGATGAGGCATATATCTGGGGAAGGGTAGAAAACCATCTGCCTGATGAGGCATATATCTGGGGAAGGGTAGAAAACCATTTCTAGAGTGTTGAAAATGTCCAAGAGCCCAGTGGCCTCCATCATTGGGAAATGGAAACAATATGGAACTACCCAGAGTCTGCCTAGAGGCTGGCTCTCCGACCAAACTGAGCAACTGGGCTAGAAGGACCTTGGTCAGGGAGGTGACCAAGAACCCAATGGCCACTCTGACAGAACTACAGAGTTCTTTGGCTGAGATGGGAGAACCTGCCAGAAGGACAACAGTCTCTACAGCACTTCCTTGGCTTTATGGGAGAGTGGCCAGACGGAAGGCACATGACAGCACGCCTGGAGTTGGCAAAAAGACATGTGAAAGACTCAGAGCATAAATATTCTGTGGTCTGATGAGACAAAAAAAATTACTCTTTGGCCTGAATGCAAAGAGCCTGTCTGGAGAAAACCAGGCACAGCTCATCACCATATCTAACACCATCCCTACCGTGAAGCATGGTGGTGGCAGCATCATGCTATTGGGGATGCTTTTCAGCGGCAGGGACTGGGAGACTGGTAAGGATAGAGGGAACAATGAATGGAGCCAAATATAGACAAATCCTTGATGAGAACCTGCTTCAGAGTGCAAACGACCTTAGACTGAGGCGAAGATTTACGTTCCAACAAGACAATGACCCCAAGCATACAGCCAAAGCAACGCTGGGATGGCTTCAGAACAAGAATGTGAAAGTCCTTGTGTGGCCCAGCAAAAGGCCAGACTTGAATCCCATTGATAATCTGTGGAAAGACTTGAAGATTGCTGTTCACCGCCGCTCCCCATCTAACTTAAGAGCTTGTGAAATTCTGCAAATCCAGATGTGCAAAAGCTGATAGAGACATACCCAAGCTGACTCCCAGCTGATAGAGACATACCCAAGCTGACTCCCAGCTGATAGAGACATACCCAAGCTGACTCCCAGCTGATAGAGACATACCCAAGCTGACTCCCAGCTGTAATCACCACCAAAAATGCTTCGACAAAGTATTGACTCAGGGGTGTGAATACTTAAGTAAATTAGACATTTTAGTATGCAATAAATTTGCAAACATAAAAAAAACAAGTTTACACTTTGTCATTATGGGGTATTGTGTGTAGATGGGTGAGAAAATACATATTTAATTCATTTTAAATTCAGGCTGTAACAACAAAATGTGGAATAAGTCAAGGGGTATGAATACTTTCTGAAGACACTGTGCACCCCCACAACACCCCTCCACCCCCAAACACCCATATACCCCTCCACCCCCAAACACCCATACACCCCTCCACCCCCAAACACCCATACACCCCTCCACCCCCAAACACCCATACACCCCTCCACCCCCAAACACCCATACACCCCTCCACCCCCAAACACCCATACACCCCTCCACCCCCAAACACCCATACACCCCTCCACCCCCAAACACCCATATACCCCTCCACCCCCAAACACCCATACACCCCTCCACCCCCAAACACCCATATACCCCTCCACCCCCAAACACCCATACACCCCTCCACCCCCAAACACCCATATACCCCTCCACCCCCAAACACACACAGTCACACGGTGGTGTCCCCTCACCTTAATCATCTGCTTGCAGACCCTCATGAGTTGGTAGTCCAGTTCTGGATCCATCATCTCTACCTCCTGTAGTTTAAACACCCTCTGGTGACACCGCTGAGACAACTGCTTCTTACTCTCCTTTAAACACTCGATCATCTGAGCGTTACCGAACGCCACGTTAGAGCAGAGCCTTCCAATGTCTGTCTTACACACGACGTACAACTCAGGTTCCAGACGAATGTCCTCCGACTGCAGAGAGAGAGAGGAGAGAGGAGGGGAGAGAGGAGGGGAGAGAGAGAAAGGAGAGGAGAGAGGAGAGAGGAGAGAGGAGGGGAGAGAGAGAAAGGAGGGAGAGAGGAGAGGAGAGAGAAAGGAGAGGAGAGAGAAAGGAGAGGAGAGAGGAGGGGAGAGAGAAAGGAGAGGAGAGAGGAGGGGAGAGAGAGAAAGGAGAGGAGAGAGGAGGGGGGAGAGAAAGGAGAGGAGAGAGGAGGGGAGAGAGAAAGGAGAGGAGAGAGGAGGGGAGAGAGAAAGGAGAGGAGAGAGAAAGGAGGGGAGAGAGAAAGGAGAGGAGAGAGAAAGGAGGAGAGAGAGAAAGGAGAGGAGAGAGAAAGGAGGGGAGAGAGAAAGGAGAGGAGAGAGAAAGGATACTAGTGGTTAGGAGGATCTTTACAGGTGAGGTGGATCACAGGGAAGACAGGACTGGTTTATGTCCTACAGCTGTCCTCCGGCTTGGTCAGGCCTAGTAAGGATTCCACAGGTCTCAGTGTAGGTGAACCGGGGTGTACTGCTCCACCAGAAGCAGGTAAACAACTAACAGAAAGGAGTGGGTCTAAGAGTTGTAACTCACCATCTCCAGGTCCTCTACTCTGAGTTGTAACTCACCATCTCCAGGTCCTCTACTCTGAGTTGTAACTCACCATCTCCAGGTCCTCTACTCTGAGTTGTAACTCACCATCTCCAGGTCCTCTACTCTGAGTTGTAACTCACCATCTCCAGGTCCTCTACTCTGAGTTGTAACTCACCATCTCCAGGTCCTCTACTCTGAGTTGTAACTCACCACCTCCAGTTCCTCTACTCTGAGTTGTAACTCACCATCTCCAGGTCCTCTACTCTGAGTTGTAACTCACCATCTCCAGGTCCTCTACTCTGAGTTGTAACTCACCATCTCCAGGTCCTCTACTCTGAGTTGTAACTCACCATCTCCAGGTCCTCTACTCTGAGTTGTAACTCACCATCTCCAGGTCCTCTACTCTGAGTTGTAACTCACCATCTCCAGGTCCTCTACTCTGAGTTGTAACTCACCATCTCCAGGTCCTCTACTCTGAGTTGTAACTCACCATCTCCAGGTCCTCTACTCTGAGTTGTAACTCACCATCTCCAGGTCCTCTACTCTGAGTTGTAACTCACCATCTCCAGGTCCTCTACTCTGAGTTGTAACTCACCATCTCCAGGTCCTCTACTCTGAGTTGTAACTCACCATCTCCAGGTCCTCTACTCTGAATTGTAACTCACCATCTCCAGTTCCTCTACTCTGAGCTGTTTCCGACACTTGAGAGAGACGCGCTGCTCCTTGATGTCCTGCAGAGTGTCATTCCTCACTGTGGTACTGAGACAGATCACTACATCCACCCTGGGAGAGGGAGGGAGACAGACAGACAGACAGACAGAGACAGACACAGACACAGACACAGACACAGACACAGACACAGAGACAGAGACAGAGACAGAGACAGAGACAGAGACAGAGACAGAGACAGAGACAGAGACAGAGACAGAGAGAGAGAGAGAGAGAGAGAGAGAGACAGAGAGACAGAGAGACAGAGAGAGAGAGAGAGAGAGAGAGAGAGAGAGAGAGAGAGAGAGAGAGAGACAGAGAGAGAGAGAGACAGAGAGACAGACAGAGAGAGAGAGAGAGAGACAGACAGAGAGACAGAGACAGAGAGACAGAGAGAGAGAGAGAGAGAGAGAGAGAGAGAGAGAGACAGAGAGAGATAGAGAGAGAGACAGAGAGACAGAGAGAGAGACAGAGGGAGAATTAGTAAGTGGAAGGTCCAAACAATATGGAGTACTCTGTAGCTGTCTGTCACACTAAACACACACACACACACACACACCTTACCAACACACACACACGACTCATGATGACACAGGGAGGGCAGGAAGAGACCAGTTCCAACCAGCTCAGGGGAAATCAGGCCTGATAATCAGACAGAGCCTATAGGCCCTGGGCATTAGTAGTGTCCTCTATAGGGTTGATAATCAGACAGAGCCTATAGGCCCTGGGCATTAGTAGTGTCCTCTATAGGCCTGATAATCAGACAGAGCCTATAGGCCCTGGGCATTAGTAGTGTCCTCTATAGGCCTGATAATCAGACAGAGCCTATAGGCCCTGGGCATTAGTAGTGTCCTCTATAGGCCTGATAATCAGACAGAGCCTATAGGCCCTGGGCATTAGTAGTGTCCTCTATAGGCCTGATAATCAGACAGAGCCTATAGGCCCTGGGCATTAGTAGTGTCCTCTATAGGCCTGATAATCAGACAGAGCCTATAGGCCCTGGGCATTAGTAGTGTCCTCTATAGGGTTGATAATCAGACAGAGCCTATAGGCCCTGGGCATTAGTAGTGTCCTCTATAGGGTTGATAATCAGACAGAGCCTATAGGCCCTGGGCATTAGTAGTGTCCTCTATAGGGTTGATAATCAGACAGAGCCTATAGGCCCTGGGCATTAGTAGTGTCCTCTATAGGGTTGATAATCAGACAGAGCCTATAGGCCCTGGGCATTAGTAGTGTCCTCTATAGGGTTGATAATCAGACAGAGCCTATAGGCCCTGGGCATTAGTAGTGTCCTCTATAGGGTTGATAATCAGACAGAGCCTATAGGCCCTGGGCATTAGTAGTGTCCTCTATAGGCCTGATAATCAGACAGAGCCTATAGGCCCTGGGCATTAGTAGTGTCCTCTATAGGCCTGATAATCAGACAGAGCCTATAGGCCCTGGGCATTAGTAGTGTCCTCTATAGGGTTGATAATCAGACAGAGCCTATAGACCCTGGGCATTAGTAGTGTCCTCTATAGGCCTGATAATCAGACAGAGCCTATAGGCCCTGGGCATTAGTAGTGTCCTCTATAGGGTTGATAATCAGACAGAGCCTATAGGCCCTGGGCATTAGTAGTGTCCTCTATAGGCCTGATAATCAGACAGAGCCTATAGGCCCTGGGCATTAGTAGTGTCCTCTATAGGGTTGATAATCAGACAGAGCCTATAGGCCCTGGGCATTAGTAGTGTCCTCTATAGGGTTGATAATCAGACAGAGCCTATAGGCCCTGGGCATTAGTAGTGTCCTCTATAGGGTTGATAATCAGACAGAGCCTATAGACCCTGGGCATTAGTAGTGTCCTCTATAGGGTTGATAATCAGACAGAGCCTATAGGCCCTGGGCATTAGTAGTGTCCTCTATAGGGTTGATAATCAGACAGAGCCTATAGGCCCTGGGCATTAGTAGTGTCCTCTATAGGGTTGATAATCAGACAGAGCCTATAGGCCCTGGGCATTAGTAGTGTCCTCTATAGGGTTGATAATCAGACAGAGCCTATAGGCCCTGGGCATTAGTAGTGTCCTCTATAGGCCTGATAATCAGACAGAGCCTATAGGCCCTGGGCATTAGTAGTGTCCTCTATAGGGTTGATAATCAGACAGAGCCTATAGGCCCTGGGCATTAGTAGTGTCCTCTATAGGGTTGATAATCAGACAGAGCCTATAGGCCCTGGGCATTAGTAGTGTCCTCTATAGGGTTGATAATCAGACAGAGCCTATAGGCCCTGGGCATTAGTAGTGTCCTCTATAGGCCTGATAATCAGACAGAGCCTATAGGCCCTGGGCATTAGTAGTGTCCTCTATAGGCCTGATAATCAGACAGAGCCTATAGGCCCTGGGCATTAGTAGTGTCCTCTATAGGCCTGATAATCAGACAGAGCCTATAGGCCCTGGGCATTAGTAGTGTCCTCTATAGGCCTGATAATCAGACAGAGCCTATAGGCCCTGGGCATTAGTAGTGTCCTCTATAGGGTTGATAATCAGACAGAGCCTATAGGCCCTGGGCATTAGTAGTGTCCTCTATAGGGTTGATAATCAGACAGAGCCTATAGGCCCTGGGCATTAGTAGTGTCCTCTATAGGGTTGATAATCAGACAGAGCCTATAGACCCTGGGCATTAGTAGTGTCCTCTATAGGCCTGATAATCAGACAGAGCCTATAGGCCCTGGGCATTAGTAGTGTCCTCTATAGGGTTGATAATCAGACAGAGCCTATAGGCCCTGGGCATTAGTAGTGTCCTCTATAGGGTTGATAATCAGACAGAGCCTATAGGCCCTGGGCATTAGTAGTGTCCTCTATAGGCCTGATAATCAGACAGAGCCTATAGGCCCTGGGCATTAGTAGTGTCCTCTATAGGCCTGATAATCAGACAGAGCCTATAGGCCCTGGGCATTAGTAGTGTCCTCTATAGGGTTGATAATCAGACAGAGCCTATAGACCCTGGGCATTAGTAGTGTCCTCTATAGGCCTGATAATCAGACAGAGCCTATAGGCCCTGGGCATTAGTAGTGTCCTCTATAGGGTTGATAATCAGACAGAGCCTATAGGCCCTGGGCATTAGTAGTGTCCTCTATAGGCCTGATAATCAGACAGAGCCTATAGGCCCTGGGCATTAGTAGTGTCCTCTATAGGGTTGATAATCAGACAGAGCCTATAGGCCCTGGGCATTAGTAGTGTCCTCTATAGGGTTGATAATCAGACAGAGCCTATAGGCCCTGGGCATTAGTAGTGTCCTCTATAGGGTTGATAATCAGACAGAGCCTATAGACCCTGGGCATTAGTAGTGTCCTCTATAGGGTTGATAATCAGACAGAGCCTATAGGCCCTGGGCATTAGTAGTGTCCTCTATAGGGTTGATAATCAGACAGAGCCTATAGGCCCTGGGCATTAGTAGTGTCCTCTATAGGGTTGATAATCAGACAGAGCCTATAGGCCCTGGGCATTAGTAGTGTCCTCTATAGGCCTGATAATCAGACAGAGCCTATAGGCCCTGGGCATTAGTAGTGTCCTCTATAGGGTTGATAATCAGACAGAGCCTATAGGCCCTGGGCATTAGTAGTGTCCTCTATAGGGTTGATAATCAGACAGAGCCTATAGGCCCTGGGCATTAGTAGTGTCCTCTATAGGGTTGATAATCAGACAGAGCCTATAGGCCCTGGGCATTAGTAGTGTCCTCTATAGGCCTGATAATCAGACAGAGCCTATAGGCCCTGGGCATTAGTAGTGTCCTCTATAGGCCTGATAATCAGACAGAGCCTATAGGCCCTGGGCATTAGTAGTGTCCTCTATAGGCCTGATAATCAGACAGAGCCTATAGGCCCTGGGCATTAGTAGTGTCCTCTATAGGCCTGATAATCAGACAGAGCCTATAGGCCCTGGGCATTAGTAGTGTCCTCTATAGGGTTGATAATCAGACAGAGCCTATAGGCCCTGGGCATTAGTAGTGTCCTCTATAGGGTTGATAATCAGACAGAGCCTATAGGCCCTGGGCATTAGTAGTGTCCTCTATAGGGTTGATAATCAGACAGAGCCTATAGACCCTGGGCATTAGTAGTGTCCTCTATAGGCCTGATAATCAGACAGAGCCTATAGGCCCTGGGCATTAGTAGTGTCCTCTATAGGGTTGATAATCAGACAGAGCCTATAGGCCCTGGGCATTAGTAGTGTCCTCTATAGGGTTGATAATCAGACAGAGCCTACAGTGGGGAAAAAAAGTATTTAGTCAGCCACCAATTGTGCAAGTTCTCCCACTTAAAAAGATGAGAGAGGCCTGTAATTTTCATCATAGGTTCAACTATGACAGACAAATTGAGATTTTTTTTTCCAGAAAATCACATTGTAGGATTTTTAATGAATTTATTTGCAAATTATGGTGAAAAATAAGTATTTGGTCACCTACAAACAAGCAAGATTTCTGGCTCTCACAGACCTGTAACTTCTTCTTTAAGAGGCTCCTCTGTCAAAGGACACCAGAAACAAAATTGTAGACCTGCACCATGCTGGGAAGACTGAATCTGCAATAGGTAAGCAGCTTGGTTTGAAGAAATCAACTGTGGGAGCAATTATTAGGAAATGGAAGACATACAAGACCACTGATAATCTCCCTCGATCTGGGGCTCCACGCAAGATCTCACCCCGTGGGGTCAAAATGATCACAAGAACGGTGAGCAAAAATCCCAGAACCACACGGGGGGACCTAGTGAATGACCTGCAGAGAGCTAGGACCAAAGTAACAAAGCCTACCATCAGTAACACACTATGCCGCCAGGGACTCAAATCCTGCAGTGCCAGACATGTACCCCTGCTTAAGCCAGTACATGTCCAGGCCCGTCTGAAGTTTGCTAGAGTGCATTTGGATGATCCAGAAGAGGATTGGGAGAATGTCATATGGTCAGATGAAACCAAAATATAACTTTTTGGTAAAAACTCAACTCGTCGTGTTTGGAGGACAAAGAATACTGAGTTGCATCCAAAGAACACCATACCTACTGTGAAGCATGGGGGTGGAAACATCATGCTTTGGGGCTGTTTTTCTGCAAAGGGACCAGGACAACTGATCCGTGTAAAGGAAAGAATGAATGGGGCCATGTATCGTGCGATTTTGAGTGAAAACCTCCTTCCATCAGCAAGGGCATTGAAGATGAAACGTGGCTGGGTCTTTCAGCATGACAATGATCCCAAACACACCGCCCGGGCAACGAAGGACTGGCTTCGTAAGAAGCATTTCAAGGTCCTGGAGTGGCCTAGCCAGTCTCCAGATCTCAACCCCATAGAAAATCTTTGGAGGGAGTTGAAAGTCTGTGTTGCCCAGCGACAGCCCCAAAACATCACTGCTCTAGAGGAGATCTGCATGGAGGAATGGGCCAAAATACCAGCAACAGTGTGTGAAAACCTTGTGAAGACTTACAGAAAACGTTTGACCTGTGTCATTGCCAACAAAGGGTATATAACAAAGTATTGAGAAACTTTTGTTATTGGCCAAATACTTATTTTCCACCATAATTTGCAAATAAATTCATTAAAAATCCTACAATGTGATTTTCTGGATTTTTTTTCCTCATTTTGTCTGTCATAGTTGACGTGTAGCTATGATGAAAATTACAGGCCTCTCATCTTTTTAAGTGGGAGAACTTGCACAATTGGTGGCTGACTAAATACTTTTTTCCCCCACTGTATAGGCCCTGGGCATTAGTAGAACAGAGCCTATAGGCCCTGGGCATTAGTAGAACAGAGCCTATAGGCCCTGGGCATTAGTAGTGTACTTTATAGGGAACAGGGAGCTGTTTGGGACTGGGCCACTGACTCTCTATAGAGAACAGGGAGCCGTTTGGGACTGGGCCACTGACTCTCTATAGAGAACAGGGAGCCGTTTGGGACTGGGCCACTGACTCTCTATAGAGAACAGGGAGCTGTTTGGGACTGGGCCACTGACTCTCTATAGAGAACAGGGAGCCGTTTGGGACTGGGCCACTGACTCTCTATAGAGAACAGGGAGCCGTTTGGGACTGGGCCACTGACTCTCTATAGAGAACAGGGAGCCGTTTGGGACTGGGCCACTGACTCTCTATAGAGAACAGGGAGCCGTTTGGGACTGGGCCACTGACTCACTTCTTCTTGATGTTGGGGCAGAGCTTCAGCACGTCCTCTTTACACGCCATCTTGAACTTGTAGGAGAAACGAAAGTCCTTCATCTGGATCTGGGGGGGAGAGGAAGAGAGGGAGAGGAGGAGGAGGAAGAGAGGGAGAAGAGAGGAGGAGGAAGAGAGGAGGAGGAAGAGAGGAGGAGGAAGAGGAAGAGGAGGAAGAGAGGGAGAAGAGAGGAAGAGGAAGAGAGGAGGAAGAAGAGAGGAGAAGGAGGAGAGGAGGAAGAAGAGAGGAGAAGGAGGAGAGGGGGAAGAGAGGAGGAAGAAGAGGAGGAGGAGATGAGGAAGAGGAGGAGGAAGAGGAGGAGAAGAGTAGGAGGAGGCGGAAGAGAGGAGGTGGAAGAGAGGAGGCGGAAGAGAGGAGGCGGAAGAGAGGAGGAAGAAGAGGAGGAGAAAGAGAGGAGGAGGAAGAGAGGAAGAGGAAGAGAGGAGGAGGAAGAGGAGATGGAGTCAGTCTGGGTTGATTATATACAATGGCCGGTTGTCAAACACAGCTACACATACACACATCATCACATCCCACCAAATCACATCACCTCAGGTCAGACAGCTATGGGAGGTGCCCTTACTCTGGGCTAAGGGGGAGTGTGTGGTGTGTGAGATTGTACGCGTGAGTGTGCGAGTCAGTATGTTCAGTTCAGTCGGGGGTCATAGTGGGGTCAACAGCTCCTTGGTCTGTGTCATCATAGCGACTGCGACCCACCAGCTGTGTATCCATGAGTCTGCGTCCGTGTGTGTGTCTGCGTCCGTGTGTGAGTCAGCGTCCGTGTGTGAGTCAGCGTCCGTGTGTGAGTCAGCGTCCGTGTGTGAGTCAGCGTCCGTGTGTGAGTCAGCGTCCGTGTGTGTGTCAGCGTCCGTGTGTGAGTCAGCGTCCGTGTGTGAGTCAGCGTCCGTGTGTGAGTCAGCGTCCGTGTGTGAGTCAGCGTCCGTGTGTGAGTCAGCGTCCGTGTGTGTGTCAGCGTCCGTGTGTGAGTCAGCGTCCGTGTGTGAGTCTGCGTCCGTGTGTGAGTCAGCGTCCGTGTGTGAGTCAGCGTCCGTGTGTGAGTCAGCGTCCGTGTGTGTGTCTGCGTCCGTGTGTGTGTCAGCGTCCGTGTGTGAGTCAGCGTCCGTGTGTGAGTCAGCGTCCGTGTGTGAGTCAGCGTCCGTGTGTGTGTCTGCGTCCGTGTGTGTGTCTGCGTCCGTGTGTGTGTCAGCGTCCATGTGTGAGTCAGCGTCCGTGTGTGAGTCAGCGTCCGTGTGTGAGTCAGCGTCCGTGTGTGAGTCAGCGTCCGTGTGTGAGTCAGCGTCCGTGTGTGAGTCAGCGTCCGTGTGTGAGTCAGCGTCCGTGTGTGTGTCAGCGTCCGTGTGTGAGTCTGCGTCCGTGTGTGAGTCAGCGTCCGTGTGTGCGTGACCCACCAGCTGGAAGTGTGTAACTCCCACGGTACACTTGTTGTTCATCTCCTTCTGGTGTTTGTTCTGAACCAGACACTCCATCAGATCCCCCGTATCCACCTGGTTATCAGCTACATCCTGGAGGGAGGGGGGAGAGGAGGAGAGAGATGCGTTTCTTGGAATGCCACAACACCTATTTCCCATAGCGGATAAGCCGTTGTTCTGAGGCAAGCAGAGTGAGAGAGCTGAGTTACGGAGCTGTGTTCTGGAACTTACATGGCAGTGAGACTGGATGACAGGCTGACAGGCCCGGATTAGCAGGGCCTCAATATGAATGTCCTGTCACAGCAGAGAGAGAACGTCAGCCAGAGCCGTTAATAGACAGAGATACAGACACATCCCACATACAGTCAGGTCCATAATGATTGGTATAGTCCTATACATCCAGTCAGGTCCATAATGATTGGTATAACCCTATACATACAGTCAGGTCCATAATGATTGGTATAACCCTATACATACAGTCAGGTCCATAATGATTGGTATAACCCTATACATCCAGTCAGGTCCATAATGATTGGTATAACCCTATACATCCAGTCAGGTCCATAATGATTGGTATAACCCTATACATCCAGTCAGGTCCATAATGATTGGTATAACCCTATACATCCAGTCAGGTCCATAATGATTGGTATAACCCAATACATCCAGTCAGGTCCATAATGATTGGTACAGCCCAATACATCCAGTCAGGTCCATAATGATTGGTATAACCCTATACATCCAGTCAGGTCCATAATGATTGGTACAGCCCAATACATCCAGTCAGGTCCATAATGATTGGTATAACCCTATACATCCAGTCAGGTCCATAATGATTGGTATAACCCAATACATCCAGTCAGGTCCATAATGATTGGTATAACCCTATACATCCAGTCAGGTCCATAATGATTGGTATAACCCTATACATCCAGTCAGGTCCATAATGATTGGTATAACCCTATACATCCAGTCAGGTCCATAATGATTGGTATAGTCCTATACATCCAGTCAGGTCCATAATGATTGGTATAACCCTATACATCCAGTCAGGTTTAAATGATTGGTATAACCCTATACATCCAGTCAGGTCCATAATGATTGGTATAACCCTATACATCCAGTCAGGTCCATAATGATTGGTATAACCCAATACATCCAGTCAGGTCCATAATGATTGGTATAACCCAATACATACAGTCAGGTCCATAATAACCCAATACATCCAGTCAGGTCCATAATGATTGGTATAACCCTATACATCCAGTCAGGTCCATAATGATTGGTATAACCCAATACATCCAGTCAGGTCCATAATGATTGGTATAACCCTATACATCCAGTCAGGTCCATAATGATTGGTATAACCCTATACATCCAGTCAGGTTTAAATGATTGGTATAACCCTATACATCCAGTCAGGTCCATAATGATTGGTACAGCCCTATACATCCAGTCAGGTCCATAATGATTGGTATAACCCAATACATCCAGTCAGGTCCATAATGATTGGTATAACCCTATACATCCAGTCAGGTCCATAATGATTGGTATAACCCTATACATCCAGTCAGGTCCATAATGATTGGTATAACCCTATACATCCAGTCAGGTCCATAATGATTGGTATAACCCTATACATCCAGTCAGGTCCATAATGATTGGTATAACCCTATACATCCAGTCAGGTCCATAATGATTGGTATAACCCTATACATCCAGTCAGGTCCATAATGATTGGTATAACCCTATACATCCAGTCAGGTCCATAATGATTGGTATAACCCTATACATCCAGTCAGGTCCATAATGATTGGTATAACCCAATACATCCAGTCAGGTCCGGTATAACCCTATACATCCAGTCAGGTCCATAATGATTGGTATAACCCTATACATCCAGTCAGGTCCATAATGATTGGTATAACCCTATACATCCAGTCAGGTCCATAATGATTGGTATAACCCAATACATCCAGTCAGGTCCATAATGATTGGTATAACCCTATACATCCAGTCAGGTCCATAATGATTGGTATAACCCTATACATCCAGTCAGGTCCATAATGATTGGTATAACCCAATACATCCAGTCAGGTCCATAATGATTGGTATAACCCTATACATCCAGTCAGGTCCATAATGATTGGTATAACCCTATACATCCAGTCAGGTCCATCATGATTGGTACAGCCCAATACATCCAGTCAGGTCCATAATGATTGGTATAACCCAATACATCCAGTCAGGTCCATAATGATTGGTATAACCCTATACATCCAGTCAGGTCCATAATGATTGGTATAACCCTATACATCCAGTCAGGTCCATAATGATTGGTATAACCCTATACATCCAGTCAGGTCCATAATGATTGGTACAGCCCTATACATCCAGTCAGGTCCATAATGATTGGTATAACCCTATACATCCAGTCAGGTCCATAATGATTGGTATAACCCTATACATCCAGTCAGGTCCATAATGATTGGTATAACCCTATACATCCAGTCAGGTCCATAATGATTGGTATAACCCTATACATCCAGTCAGGTCCATAATGATTGGTACAGTCCTATAGTGATAATATACCTCAGACTGCAGTTCCGTCAGGTTCCCCACCACTTCTCCACACTCTGACAGCAGGTCTTCCAGATGGTCCTGCAGACACTCCAACTCCTACAGCACACCATCACAACACACACACCATCACAACACACACACCATCACAACACACACACCATCACAACACACCATCACAACACACACACACACACACACACCATCACAACACACACACACACACCATCACAACATCACACCATCACAACACACACAAACACACCATCACAACACACACACCATCACAACACACACACCATCACAACACACACACACACACCATCACAACACACACACCATCACAACACACACACCATCACAACACACACACACACACACACACCATCACAACACACACACACACACCATCACAACATCACACCATCACAACACACACACACACACCATCACAACACACACACCATCACAACACACACACCATCACAACACACACACACACACCATCACAACACACACACCATCACAACACACACACCATCACAACACACACACACACCATCACACCACACACCATCACAACACACCCCATCACACCACACACCATCACAACACACCCCATCACAACACACACACACACACACCCCATCACAACACACACACACACCCCATCACAACACACACACACCCCCCATCACAACACACACACACCCCATCACAACACACACACACACACACCATCACAACACACACACCATCACAACAAACACACACACCATCACAACACACACACCATCACAACACACACACACACACACACACCATCACAACACACACACCATCACAACACACACACACACCATCACAACACACACACACCATCACAACACACACACACCCCATCACAACACACACACACCCCATCACAACACACACACCATCACAACACACCATCACAACACACACACACACCATCACAACACACACCCCATCACAACACACACCCCATCACAACACACCATCACAACACACACACACACACACCATCACAACACACACACCATCACAACACACATACACACACACACCATCACAACACACACACCATCACAACACACACACACACACCATCACAACACACACACCATCACAACACACACACACACACACCATCACAACACACACACCATCACAACACACACACACACACACACCATCACAACACACACACACACACACCATCACAACACACACACACACACACCATCACAACACACACACCATCACAACACACATACACACACACCATCACAACACACACACACACACACCATCACAACACACACACACCATCACAACACACACACACCATCACAACACACACACACCATCACAACACACACACACCATCACAACACACACACACCATCACAACACACACACACCATCACAACACACACACACACACACACCATCACAACACACACACACACACCATCACAACACACACACCATCACAACACACACACACACACACACCATCACAACCCACACACACACCATCACAACCCACACACACACACACACACACACATCACAACACACACACCATCACAACACACACACACACCATCACAACACACACACACACACACACACACACACATCATGATGAAGTTACACTTGTATGCAATTTACTACTAAATGTTTGTCATCAGATATCTTAGAACGGCTTTCTGCCAGAAGTCAAAGAGCTCTGGATGAGTTCTGTCCAGCTGCCATTCTGTCCCTGTGCTTCCTACTAGCGTTGTTTTCCCCCTCTGCTCTTCCTCCTCTGTTCTCCTCCCCTCTGCTCTTCCTCCTCTGTTCTCCTCCCCTCTGCTCTGTTATCACATGCTGCTCTTCCCCCTCTGTTCTCCCCCCCTCTGCTCCGTGATCACATGCTGCTCTTCCCCCTCTGTTCTCCTCCCCTCTGCTCTGTGATCACATGCTGCTCTTCCTCCTCTGTTCTCCTCCCCTCTGCTCTGTGATCACATGCTGCTCTTCCCCCTCTGTTCTCCTCCCCTCTGCTCTGTGATCACATGCTGCTCTTCCCCCTCTGTTCTCCTCCCCTCTGCTCTGTGATCACATGCTGCTCTTCCCCCTCTGTTCTCCTCCCCTCTGCTCTGTGATCACATGCTGCTCTTCCCCCTCTGTTCTCCTCCCCTCTGCTCTGTGATCACATGCTGCTCTTCCCCCTCTGTTCTCCTCCCCTCTGCTCTGTGATCACATGCTGCTCTTCCTCCTCTGTTCTCCTCCCCTCTGCTCCGTTTCCACATGCTGCTCTTCCTCCTCTGTTCTCCTCCCCTCTGCTCTGTGATCACATGCTGCTCTTCCCCCTCTGTTCTCCTCCCCTCTGCTCTGTTTACACATGCTGCTCTTCCTCCTCTGTTCTCCTCCCCTCTGCTCTGTGATCACATGCTGCTCTTCCCCCTCTGTTCTCCTCCCCTCTGCTCCGTTTACACATGCTGCTCTTCCTCCTCTGTTCTCCTCCCCTCTGCTCTGTGATCACATGCTGCTCTTCCCCCTCTGTTCTCCTCCCCTCTGCTCTGTGTACACATGCTGCTCTTCCCCCTCTGTTCTCCTCCCCTCTGCTCCGTTTACACATGCTGCTCTTCCTCCTCTGTTCTCCTCCCCTCTGCTCCGTTTACACATGCTGCTCTTCCCCCTCTGTTCTCCCCCCCTCTGCTCTGTGATCACATGCTGCTCTTCCCCCTCTGTTCTCCTCCCCTCTGCTCTTCCTCCTCTGTTCTCCTCCCCTCTGCTCTGTGATCACATGCTGCTCTTCCCCCTCTGTTCTCCTCCCCTCTGCTCTGTGATCACATGCTGCTCTTCCCCCTCTGTTCTCCTCCCCTCTGCTCTGTGATCACATGCTGCTCTTCCTCCTCTGTTCTCCTCCCCTCTGCTCCGTTTCCACATGCTGCTCTTCCTCCTCTGTTCTCCTCCCCTCTGCTCTGTGATCACATGCTGCTCTTCCCCCTCTGTTCTCCTCCCCTCTGCTCTGTTTACACATGCTGCTCTTCCTCCTCTGTTCTCCTCCCCTCTGCTCTGTGATCACATGCTGCTCTTCCTCCTCTGTTCTCCTCCCCTCTGCTCTGTGATCACATGCTGCTCTTCCCCCTCTGTTCTCCTCCCCTCTGCTCTGTTATCACATGCTGCTCTTCCCCCTCTGTTCTCCTCCCCTCTGCTCCATTTACACATGCTGCTCTTCCTCCTCTGTTCTCCTCCCCTCTGCTCTGTGATCACCTCTGTTCTCCTCCCCTCTGCTCTGTGATCACATGCTGCTCTTCCTCATTTTCAGAAAAGCCTGCATCACAACTTTGTTCATTTGCACACTTTCTCTCGTTTAATTTCACTTGTAAATGTCCACACTCACCGAAAATGACATTGGGTAGCTACTAGCTATGCTTGTGTAACTGTATGAGCTGGATTTACCTGTCTTTGCAATTAGTATGTTTGTTTTTCGCTTGTTTAGCATTTAGCTAAAAGCGTCTATGTGATTACGCTATTAGTCTGCGCTTATTTTGTTAGCATTCTGGTACGAGGCCCAATGGGATTTTTTCTTGCATTTTTAGTGCCCCTTGTCTGCTCTGCCGGTATGAGAGGAGGACAGTATGAACATCTGGATACCGCCACAGCCGATGTGGAAGGATTTGATGGTTGTGAGACATTGGGAGAAGATATATTGCAGCTCTCTGAATGCCCAGGGGTTGATTTAGGACATTGGCAGCTCTCTCTGAATGCCCAGGGGTTGATTTAGGACATTGGCAGCTCTCTCTGAATGCCCAGGGGTTGATTTAGGACATTGGCAGCTCTCTCTGAATGCCCAGGGGTTGATTTAGGACATTGGCAGCTCTCTCTGAATGCCCAGGGGTTGATTTAGGACATTGGCAGCTCTCTCTGAGTGCCCAGGGGTTGATTTAGGACATTGGCAGCTCTCTCAGAGTGCCCAGGGGTTGATTTAGGACATTGGCAGCTCTCTCAGAGTGCATATGCATTGGCTGGAGGGGTTTTCCACCATTCATATCTCCATGTGATGAGGCCAGTGTCGGTCTCTGTCATGTAAAGCTGTCCTCATACCTAATCGGTCATCCAGCGAATCTGTCTGTGTGTGTGGGTGTGGGTGTGGGTGTGGGGGTGTGGGTGTGAGTGTGGGTGTGCGTGTCTGTGTGTGTGTGTGTCTGTGTGTGTGTGTGTGTGTGTGTGTGTGTCTGTGTGTCTGTGTCTGTGTGTGTGTGTGTGTCTGTGTGTGTGTGTGTGTGTGTCTGTGTGTGTGTGTGTGTGTGTGTGTGTCTGTGTGTGTGTGTGTGTGTCTGTGTCTCTGTGTGTGTGTGTGTGTGTGTGTGTGTGTGTGTGTGTGTGTGTGTCTCTGTGTCTCTGTGTGTGTGTGTGTCTGTGTGTGTGTGTGTGTGTGTCTGTGTGTGTCTGTGTGTCTGTCTGTCTGTGTGTGTGTGTGTGTGTGTGTGTGTGTACCTACCTGTCCAGTATCAGTCTTGTCGCTACACCACTTCCCCAGGTCAGTCATACAGCGTTTCTGGAGATCAGGGTCTAGTTTCACATCTAACGCCCTCTGGTGGAGGATCCTCTGTACCTCCACCTTACAGTCACGAGATAGCTATACACACACACAGGGTACACACACACACACACACACACACAGGGTACACACACACACACACACACACACACACACACACACACACACAGGGTACACACACACACACACACACACACAGGGTACACATTAGTGATACACACACCAGTGAAAGATCGTTTTTATTACAGCACAGATATCTGATTGGATGACCACTGGGTATCAGCCTGTCATCTGATTGGATGACCACTGGGTATCAGCCTGTCATCTGATTGGATGACCACTGGGTATCAGCCTGTCATCTTGTCAGACAATATTGTAGCCATTTATGTCCATTATGTCCATCAGATTCAGCACAGTAAGGAACGGGGCTATTAGAACAATCACTGGTAAGGAACAGGGCTATTAGAACAATCACTGTCATTACCAATCACCACCATCACCTACCACTGTCCTTACCAATCACCACCATCACCTACCACTGTCCTTACCAATCACCACCATCACCTACCACTGTCCTTACCAATCACCACCTACCACTGTCCTTACCAATCACCACCATCACCTACCACTGTCCTTACCAATCACCACCATCACCTACCACTGTCCTTACCAATCACCACCTACCACTGTCCTTACCAATAATCACCTACCACTGTCCTTACCAATAATCACCTACCACTGTCCTTACCAATCACCACCATCACCTACCACTGTCCTTACCAATCACCACCATCACCTACCACTGTCCTTACCAATCACCACCTACCACTGTCCTTACCAATCACCACCATCACCTACCACTGTCCTTACCAATCACCACCATCACCTACCACTGTCCTTACCAATCACCACCATCACCTACCACTGTCCTTACCAATCACCACCATCACCTACCACTGTCCTTACCAATCACCACCTACCACTGTCCTTACCAATCACCACCTACCACTGTCCTTACCAATCACCACCATCACCTACCACTGTCCTTACCAATCACCACCATCACCTACCACTGTCCTTACCAATCACCACCTTCACCTACCACTGTCCTTACCAATCACCACCATCACCTACCACTGTCCTTACCAATCACCACCATCACCTACCACTGTCCTTACCAATCTCCACCATCACCTACCACTGTCCTTACCAATCACCACCATCACCTACCACTGTCCTTACCAATCACCACCTACCACTGTCCTTACCAATCACCACCTACCACTGTCCTTACCAATCACCACCATCACCTACCACTGTCCTTACCAATCACCACCTACCACTGTCCTTACCAATCACCACCATCACCTACCACTGTCCTTACCAATCACCACCATCACCTACCACTGTCCTTACCAATAATCACCATCACCTACCACTGTCCTTACCAATCACCACCATCACCTACCACTGTCCTTACCAATCACCACCATCACCTACCACTGTCCTTACCAATCACCACCATCACCTACCACTGTCCTTACCAATCACCACCTACCACTGTCCTTACCAATCACCACCATCACCTACCACTGTCCTTACCAATCACCACCTACCACTGTCCTTACCAATAATCACCATCACCTACCACTGTCTTTACCAATCACCACCATCACCTACCACTGTCCTTACCAATCACCACCATCACCTACCACTGTCCTTACCAATCACCACCATCACCTACCACTGTCCTTACCAATCACCACCTACCACCTTCCTTACCAATCACCACCATCACCTACCACTGTCCTTACCAATCACCACCATCACCTACCACTGTCCTTACCAATAATCACCATCACCTACCACTGTCCTTACCAATCACCACCATCACCTACCACTGTCCTTACCAATCACCACCATCACCTACCACTGTCCTTACCAATCACCACCTACCACTGTCCTTACCAATCACCACCATCACCTACCACTGTCCTTACCAATCACCACCTACCACTGTCCTTACCAATCACCACCTACCACTGTCCTTACCAATCTCCACCATCACCTACCACTGTCCTTACCAATCACCACCATCACCTACCACTGTCCTTACCAATCACCACCTACCACTGTCCTTAACAATCACCACCATCACCTACCACTGTCCTTACCAATCACCACCATCACCTACCACTGTCCTTACCAATCACCACCATCACCTACCACTGTCCTTACCAATCACCACCATCACCTACCACTGTCCTTACCAATCACCACCTACCACTGTCCTTACCAATCTCCACCATCACCTACCACTGTCCTTACCAATCACCACCATCACCTACCACTGTCCTTACCAATCACCACCATCACCTACCACTGTCCTTACCAATAATCACCTACCACTGTCCTTACCAATAATCACCTACCACTGTCCTTACCAATAATCACCTACCACTGTCCTTACCAATCACCACCATCACCTACCACTGTCCTTACCAATCACCACCATCACCTACCACTGTCCTTACCAATCACCACCATCACCTACCACTGTCCTTACCAATCACCACCATCACCTACCACTGTCCTTACCAATAATCACCTACCACTGTCCTTACCAATAATCACCTACCACTGTCCTTACCAATAATCACCTACCACTGTCCTTACCAATCACCACCATCACCTACCACTGTCCTTACCAATCACCACCATCACCTACCACTGTCCTTACCAATCACCACCATCACCTACCACTGTCCTTACCAATCACCACCTACCACTGTCCTTACCAATCACCACCATCACCTACCACTGTCTTTAACAATAATCACCTACCACTGTCCTTACCAATCACCACCATCACCTACCACTGTCCTTACCAATAATCACCACCTACCACTGTCCTTACCAATCACCACCATCACCTACCACTGTCCTTACCAATCACCACCATCACCTACCACTGTCCTTACCAATCACCACCTACCACTGTCCTTACCAATCACCACCATCACCTACCACTGTCCTTACCAATCACCACCTACCACTGTCCTTACCAATAATCACCATCACCTACCACTGTCTTTACCAATCACCACCATCACCTACCACTGTCCTTACCAATCACCACCATCACCTACCACTGTCCTTACCAATCACCACCTACCACTGTCCTTACCAATCACCACCATCACCTACCACTGTCCTTACCAATCACCACCTACCACTGTCCTTACCAATCACCACCATCACCTACCACTGTCTTTACCAATCACCACCTACCACTGTCCTTACCAATCACCACCATCACCTACCACTGTCCTTACCAATCACCACCATCACCTACCACTGTCCTTACCAATCACCACCATCACCTACCACTGTCCTTACCAATCACCACCATCACCTACCACTGTCCTTACCAATAATCACCTACCACTGTCCTTACCAATCACCACCATCACCTACCACTGTCTTTACCAATCACCACCATCACCTACCACTGTCCTTACCAATCACCACCTACCACTGTCCTTACCAATCACCACCATCACCTACCACTGTCCTTACCAATCACCACCATCACCTACCACTGTCCTTACCAATCACCACCATCACCTACCACTGTCCTTACCAATCACCACCTACCACTGTCCTTACCAATCACCACCATCACCTACCACTGTCTTTAACAATAATCACCTACCACTGTCCTTACCAATAATCACCATCACCTACCACTGTCCTTACCAATCACCACCATCACCTACCACTGTCCTTAATCACCACCATCACCTACCACTGTCCTTACCAATCACCACCATCACCTACCACTGTCCTTAATCACCACCATCACCTACCACTGTCCTTACCAATCACCACCATCACCTACCACTGTCCTTACCAATCACCACCATCACCTACCACTGTCCTTAATCACCACCATCACCTACCACTGTCCTTAATCACCACCATCACCTACCACTGTCCTTACCAATCACCACCATCACCTACCACTGTCCTTACCAATCACCACCATCACCTACCACTGTCCTTAATCACCACCATCACCTACCACTGTCCTTACCAATCACCACCATCACCTACCACTGTCCTTACCAATCACCACCATCACCTACCACTGTCCTTACCAATCACCACCATCACCTACCACTGTCCTTACCAATCACCACCTACCACTGTCCTTACCAATCACCACCATCACCTACCACTGTCCTTACCAATCTCCACCATCACCTACCACTGTCCTTACCAATCACCACCATCACCTACCACTGTCCTTACCAATCACCACCATCACCTACCACTGTCCTTACCAATCACCACCATCACCTACCACTGTCCTTACCAATCACCACCATCACCTACCACTGTCCTTACCAATCACCACCATCACCTACCACTGTCCTTACCAATCTCCACCATCACCTACCACTGTCATTACCAATCACCACCATCACCTACCACTGTCCTTACCAATCACCACCTACCACTGTCCTTACCAATCACCACCATCACCTACCACTGTCCTTACCAATAATCACCTACCACTGTCCTTAACAATAATCACCATCACCTACCACTGTCATTACCAATCACCACCATCACCTACCACTGTCCTTACCAATCACCACCTACCACTGTCCTTACCAATCACCACCATCACCTACCACTGTCCTTACCAATCACCACCATCACCTACCACCTTCCTTACCAATCACCACCATCACCTACCACTGTCCTTACCAATCACCACCATCACCTACCACTGTCCTTACCAATCACCACCATCACCTACCACTGTCCTTACCAATCACCACCATCACCTACCACTGTCCTTACCAATCACCACCTACCACTGTCCTTACCAATCACCACCTACCACTGTCCTTACCAATCACCACCATCACCTACCACTGTCCTTACCAATCACCACCATCACCTACCACTGTCCTTAACAATCACAGAACTACTCCATCAACATGTATCCTACCACAGTAGTAATGTGGAACCATATGAACTACTCCATCAACATGTATCCTACCACAGTAGTAATGTGGAACCATAGGAACTTCTCCATCAACATGTATCCTACCACAGTAGTAATGTGGAACCATAGGAACTTCTCCATCAACATGTATCCTACCACAGTAGTAATGTGGAACCATAGGAACTACTCCATCAACATGTATCCTACCACAGTAGTAATGTGGAACCATAGGAACTTCTCTATCTTTGCTACTCCTGAATCTCTTACCCGTCGTCCCTGCTCCTCGGTGCGGTAGGCATGGCGATAGAGACAGGAGAAAACAGCACCAGGTGGCATCAGCTCGCTGGTCTCATTCCAGCCGTTGGTGTGGCAGAGCCGGGCAGCGTCACCCTGGCACTTCTTATACAGGATGGGGTCCAGTCTGGTAGAGAGAGGGACGGAGGAGAGAGTTAGACCCTGTGTAGCTCAGTTGGTAGAGCAAGGCGCTTGCAACGCCAGGGTTGTGGGTTCGTTTCCCACAGGGGGCCAGTATGAAAATGTATGCACTCACTAACTGTAAGTCGCTCTGGATAAGAGCGTCTGCTAAATGACGTAAATGTAAAATGTAGACAGTCTGACAGACAGAGAGCAGTAGAGAGTTAGCCAGTGTGGCAGACAGACAGACAGGGGGCAGTAGAGAGTTAGCCAGTGTGGCAGACAGACAGGGGGCAGTAGAGAGTTAGCCAGTGTGACAGACAGACAGGGGGCAGTAGAGAGTTAGCCAGTGTGATAGACAGACAGGGGGCAGTAGAGAGTTAGCCAGTGTGACAGACAGACAGACAGGGGGCAGTAGAGAGTTAGCCAGTGTGGCAGACAGACAGGGGGCAGTAGATAGTTAGCCAGTGTGACAGACAGACAGACAGACAGACAGACAGACAGACAGACAGACAGACAGACAGACAGACAGACAGACAGACAGGGGGCAGTAGAGAGTTAGCCAGTGTGACAGACAGACAGAGAGCAGTAGAGAGTTAGCCAGTGTGACAGACAGACAGACAGGGGGCAGTAGAGAGTTAGCCAGTGTGGCAGACAGACAGGGGGCAGTAGAGAGTTAGCCAGTGTGGCAGACAGACAGACAGACAGACAGGGGGCAGTAGAGAGTTAGCCAGTGTGGCAGACAGACAGACAGACAGGGGGCAGTAGAGAGTTAGCCAGTGTGGCAGACAGACAGACAGGGGCAGTAGAGAGTTAGCCAGTGTGGCAGACAGACATGGGGCAGTAGAGAGTTAGCCAGTGTGGCAGACAGACAGAGAGGGGGCAGTAGAGAGGGGGGCAGTAGAGAGTTAGCCAGTGTGACAGACAGACAGGGGGCATTAGAGAGTTAGCCAGTGTGGCAGACAGACAGACAGGGGGCATTAGAGAGTTAGCCAGTGTGGCAGACAGACAGACAGGGGGCAGTAGAGAGTTAGCCAGTGTGACAGACAGACAGGGGGCAGTAGAGAGTTAGCCAGTGTGACAGACAGACAGGGGACAGTAGAGAGTTAGCCAGTGTGACAGACAGACAGGGGGCAGTAGACAGTTAGCCAGTGTGACAGACAGACAGACAGGGGGCAGTAGAGAGTTAGCCAGTGTGACAGAGACAGACAGACAGACAGACAGGGGGCAGTAGGGAGTTAGCCAGTGTGGCAGACAGACAGGGGGCAGTAGAGAGTTAGCCAGTGTGGCAGACAAACAGACAGGGGGCAGTAGAGAGTTAGCCAGTGTGGCAGACAAACAGACAGGGGGCAGTAGAGAGTTAGCCAGTGTGACAGACAGACAGGGGGCAGTAGAGAGTTAGCCAGTGTGACAGACAGGGGGCAGTAGAGAGTTAGCCAGTGTGGCAGACAGACAGGGGGCAGTAGAGAGTTAGCCAGTGTGGCAGACAGACAGGGGGCAGAAGAGAGTTAGCCAGTGTGGCAGACAGACAGGGAGCAGTAGAGAGTTAGCCAGTGTGGCAGACAGACAGGGCGCAGAAGGGAGTTAGCCAGTGTGACAGACAGACAGACAGGGGGCAGTAGAGAGTTAGCCAGTGTGACAGACAGACAGGGGGCAGTAGAGAGTTAGCCAGTGTGACAGACAAACAGGGGGCAGTAGAGAGTTAGCCAGTGTGACAGACAGACAGGGGGCAGTAGAGAGTTAGCCAGTGTGACAGACAGACAGACAGGGGGCAGTAGAGAGTTAGCCAGTGTGGCAGACAGACAGGGGGCAGTAGAGAGTTAGCCAGTGTGACAGACAGACAGACAGGGGGCAGTAGAGAGTGTGACAGACAGACAGGGGACAGTAGAGAGTTAGCCAGTGTGGCAGACAGACAGGGAGCAGTAGAGTTAGCCAGTGTGGCAGACAGACAGACAGACAGACAGACAGGGGGCAGTAGAGAGTTAGCCAGTGTGGCAGACAAACAGACAGGGGGCAGTAGAGAGTTAGCCAGTGTGGCAGACAGACAGAGGGCAGTAGAGAGTTAGCCAGTGTGACAGACAGACAGGGGGCAGTAGAGAGTTAGCCAGTGTGGCAGACAGACAGACAGGGGGCAGTAGAGAGTTAGCCAGTGTGACAGACAGACAGGGGGCAGTAGAGAGTTAGCCAGTGTGGCAGACAGACAGACAGGGGGCAGTAGAGAGTTAGCCAGTGTGGCACTTCTTATACACAGGTTGATGTTTATTGTCATGAATCTCAACTGCACGATTTCCACTAGTGATGAACTGTTGTTTCTCTTTGCAAATTTGAGCTGTTCTTGCCATAATATGGACTTGGTATTTTACCATAGTTTACCATGGCTTATATACATAGTTTAAGCTTTGTCGAGTAAAGCTTAAACTATGTATTTAGATTGTAGTTAGGTATTGTAGGTAGTTATCGTGGGTTGTTGTATGTAATTATTGTAGGTATTGTATTCGGCTGAGCCCGGTGAAGCAAGAAACTAGCTAACCCACTACCTGGACTAGCTAGCAGGTAGCTACTGGTAACTATTAGCAACTGTGGATAGTTGTTTCACGCCTGAGAGTGCCTGTAATTACGCCAGCTGGCTGCCTACAATAATTACATACAATAATGCCTACCATTCAACACTTCTAACCTCATTGTCTGAAGCGTTAACGTTAGGTAGTAAGTAGCTACTGTGCTCGAAATGTAGCTAGCTTGTTGCTACCTGGATAGCTACAAAACAATAGCTGGAACGACCTAGCGAACAGACGCGAACTGGCTGAGTCAATTCAGTGGCTAGCTTTGCACTTGGCTAGCTAACAGTAGCTGCTAGGGGTAAGTTATAACCTACATTTGTGTTTTGTTTTTACATACTGGTAACCAGAGTCGTTCAAGGGAATTCGGGACATGGGTGACTAGTTAACGTTAGCTTGGCTCTCTCTGTGTGTTCGTGCCGTGGGAAGACGGGTTTCTTCGTAGGCAGAAAGCAATGGCTAGCTAGTATGCTAACTATTCTAGCTAACTAACTGGCTGAATAAGTTGACGACGGACTCGCTCAAGCTGTCGGGACTAACCCACAACGTTAGACACGGACACGAATGATCTGCTTGGCGTGTTGACACACTGGTGGTTTGTTGTGGCCGAGTATTGGTGCTAAACCGTGTTGTTGGAGTCCGGCATGCTAGTTGGCTGTGGCGTCATATGACTAGGTGCCCTGGACGGTTTTCACGGAAGAATACTGTACCTAGTTAGCTAGCTGAATAAACTAAGTTAGTCTATTCCTAGAAAACATTGAACCGCTGTAGTTTACAACAATTATAGTTTCTGAGGTGGAAGTTGGGAGAGTTATATTTGGGAGTTGTGCTGAGGGAGGCCCCGCTCTCTCGCTTTCCCAGATGTTTAGTTCATTTCATTCCGATCTCCTTTGCATTATTGTAGCCATTTTCTGTAGCCTGTCAACTATGCCTCTGTCTATCCCTGTTCTCTCCTCTCTGCACAGGCCATACAAACGCCTCACACCGCATGGCTGCTACCTCTCTAACCTGGTGGTCCCTGCACGCACGACCCACGTGGAGTTCCAGGTCTCCGGCAGCCTCTGGAACTGCCGTTCTGCGGCCAACAAGGCAGAGTTCATCTCAGCCTATGCTACCCTCCAGTCCCTCGACTTCTTGGCGATACCCCGAGAGCATCTGGTCAGCGCGGTGGTGGCACAGGAATCCTCATCTCTCCCAAGTGGACATTCTCTCTTTTTCCCCTGACCCATCTGTCTATTTCCTCATTTGAATTCCATGCTGTCACAGTCACTAGCCCATTCAAGCTTAACATCCTTGTCATTTATCGCCCTCCAGGTTCCCTTGGAAAGTTCATCAATGAGCTTGACAAGTTCCTTTCCTGAGGATGGCTCACCCCTCACGGTTCTGGGTGACTTCAACCTCCCTACGTCTACCTTTGACTAATTTCTCTCTGCCTCCTTTCCACTCCTCTCCTCTTTTGACCTCACCCTCTCACCGTCCCCCCCTACTCACAAGGCAGGCAATACGCTTGACCTCATCTTTACTAGATGCTGTTCTTCTACTAATCTCACTGCAACTCCCCTCCATGTCTCCGACCACTACTTTATCTTTTTCTCTCTCGCTCTCCTCCAACACTACTCTCACTCTGCCCCTACTCAGATGGTAATGCGCCTTCGCTCTCTCTCTCCTCTTCCATCCTATCATCTCTTCCCTCTGCTCAATCCTTCTCCCTCCAATCTCCTGATTCTGCCTCCTCAACCCTCCTCTCCTCCCTTTCTGCATCCTTTGACTCTCTATGTCCCCTATCCTCCCGGCCGGCTCGGTCCACCCCTCCTGCTCCGTGGCTTGATGACTCATTGCGAGCTCACAGAATAGGGCTCCGGGCAGCCGAGCGGAAATGGAGGAAAACTAGACTCCCTGCGTACCTGGCATCTTTTCACTCCCTCCTCTCTACAATTTCTCCATCTGTTTCTGCTGCTAAAGCCACTTTCTACCACTCTAAATTCCAAGCATCTGCCTCTAACCCTAGGAAGCTCTTTGCCACCTTCTCCTCCCTGCTGAATCCCCCCCCCCCTCCCTCTGGTTGCACTTTTAACATGCTGGTAGAAATTAGGTAGAACGGATTTAAGTTTCTTGTCGTGTGTCTGTAGAATATCCTTCGCGTCCGACTCGTTGAAGAAAAGTCTTCGTCCAATACAAGCTGTCCTGATATCCAGAAGCTCTTTTTGGTCATAAGAGACGGTGGCAGAAACATTATGTACAGAATAAATTACAAATAACGCGGAAAAACACACATAATAGTACAATTGGTTAGCGGGCTGTAAAACGGCAGCCATCTTTAATACGATGGACGTTTACGCCTGCTATGGTAGAACAGGGGTTCTTTAACCTTTTCAGCCTGGGACCCAAATGAGAAATACTGTGTTTTCCTGGGACCCAAGCTTACGAAAACATGCAACTATACGTAAATATCAGTACATTTCATTGCCTTTATGCCCATTAACAAATGCAACATAGACAAATAACAATTAAAATGAAATACCCATATAAAAAGCTATTCATGTTTGTTTTTTCCTCCATTAAAAAACACTCTTACATGTCTGTCTTGGTTGGAACTGTTGCTGTTAAAATACAACAACTCATTTAAATTCTGAACTGATTGATCACATCACACACACACACACACACACACACACACACACACTCCTAATGAGGTGTGTGGCTGGTTGACGTTGTCAACAAGCATGTCTATTCTGCCCTCATTTGTTGACAGTGCAACCCTGAGGTCATGCTCAGCATTGAGTCTGTTTCTCTACTTGTTTCTTAAATTGACAACCCTGACTCATAGATATGTGGTGCCAAACTGGATCAGAACATCTCCTGGTTTCTCAGTCAGGCAGGAGCCCGCTTCCTGCTGTAAGATGAACATTCCAGAACTGTGTGAGTGGGTTTGCCTCAAAAAGCAGCTGCGTCAATCAGTTTATTCCAGTTCAGAATAAAAAGGATTACTTAACAGCAACAGTTTTTTTCCCATCTTCATCTGTACTGTTCCTGGGTTGCACTATCAGTAGATAGATAGCTATGGCTAACGTTAGCTAGCTAGCTATTAGCTGTGTACAAGGGGATTGTTTGAAAGAGAAACTCAAGTCGACTACTATGAGAGACAGTACTCCCTTATTTCTGCTTATCATCACCTGTTATAAAATGAAAACAACGCCTTGCTAGCTGACTTGCTTTTCCACGGTCGAAGCGCTGTTTCCTGAAGCATTCTGCCCTGTCCTGAAAGAACTCCCCTGGGTTTACAGTCATGCTGTGGATGTTTGGTCAGGACCTGTCGTTTTAATTTGTTCGTTTTGAGAGACTCATTACTAAACACTTCCCCCTCACCAAACACTTTCCCCTCACCAAACACTTCCCCCTCACCAAACACATTGTGGGCGCTCTTCATTATTTCTCTAAGTTTGTATGAAACCAAGAGAGAGAAACTCATCGCTGTATTTGCGTTTCATGACAACTGAGCTCAGTCAGAACTTGTGGCTAGCTTGAGTCCATTTGATGCCAGAGGTGAGTGATGGCGAGTGGGAATGACAAGCCAGTGGCTGAC
>NW_028159438.1:0-5000 GCF_964263955.1 Coregonus lavaretus
CATGTGGCCAAAAGTCGACAACAGCACGTCCCACTAGGCATAAAACACAGGTAGGTAATGCTACAGTTGTTAACACCATAGCTCTAAAATTCATTCACTATACATCATTCAGGTAGGTTACCTGGAAACAACCCTGTATAACTCAAGACCATCTGAATGTACATCCCCATGAAACTGATTGAGATCAAATGGTGGGTTATCATAATCTAACCCTAACCCTAACCCTAACCTAACCCTAACCCTAAACCCTAACCCCTAACCCTAACCCCTAACCCTTTCATCATCATCTAACCCTAACCCTAACCCCTAACCCTAACCCTAACCCCTAACTCTAACCCTAACCCCTAACCCTTTCATCATCATCTAACCCTAACCTTAACCCCTAACCCTAACCCTAACCCTTTCATCATCATCTAACCCTAACCCTAACCCCTAACCCTAACCCTTTCATCATCATCTAACCCTAACCCCTAACCCTTTCATCATCATCTAACCCTAACCCTAACCCCTAACCCTAAACCTAACCCTAACCTTTTCATCATCATCTAACCCTAACCCCTAACCCTTTCATCATCATCTAACCCTAACCCTAACCCTTTCATCATCATCTAATCCTAACCCTAACCCCTAACCCTAACCCTAACCCTTTCATCATCATCTAACCCTAACCCCTAACCCTAACCCTTTCATCATCATCTAACCCTAACCCCTAACGCTAACCCTTTCATCATCATCTAACCCTAACCCTAACCCTTTCATCATCATCTAACCCTAACCCTAACCCCTAACCCTTTCATCATCATCTAACCCTAACCCTAACCCTTTCATCATCATCTAACCCTAACCCTAACCCTTTCATCATCATCTAACCCTAACCCCTAACCCTAACCCTTTCATCATCATCTAACCCTAACCCTAACCCTTTCATCATCATCTAACCCTAACCCTAACCCCTAACCCTAACCCTAACCCTTTCATCATCATCTAACCCTAACCCTTTCATCATCATCTAACCCTAACCCTAACCCTAACCCCTAACCTTAATACCTCTAACCTTAACCACACTGCCTAACCCTAATGCCTTAACCCTAACCCTAACCCTAATGCCTAACCCTAACCCTAACCACACTGCTAACCCTAATGCCTAACCCTAACCCTAACCACACTGCTAACCCTAATGCCCCTAACCCTAACCCTAACCCTAACCACACTGCTAACCCTAATGCCTAACCCTAACCCTAACCACACTGCTAACCCTAATGCCTAACCCTAACCCTAACCACACTGCTAACCCTAATGCCTAACCCTAACCCTAACCCTAACCACACTGCTAACCCTAATGCCTCTAACCCTAACCTTAAATTAAGAACAAAAAGCTACTTTTTACAATATAGACAATTTTTTATTTGAAGCTGGCCTATCTAAGGGGAAATCAATCAGTTCTGCCTCCAGGACAAGACTCATGACAATAAACGTCAACCTGCATGCAAATGCTGCATGGACATTTCACCTGTAAACGTGAAGAATTATCTTCCCGAGTGACAGTGAGAAAGGAGAAGGGAGGGTGACCACAACAATGTGCGCGTAAAGCAGAGGTAAAGAAAACACATGAGCAGAAGCTTTGGGATCTTTAGTCTGGGGGAAGAAAGGTCTGGGACAAAAGACCTTAGAACTCTGCAGAGATGAACAACTTCATGGTTACCTGGGTAACGGCCCACTGTGCTGCAGCGATGGCTGTGCTGGCTATATATATTATTAGAATAGTTACCTGGGTAACGGCCCACTGTGATGCAGCGATGGCTGTGCTGGCTATATATATTATTAGAATAGTTACCTGGGTAACGGCCACTGTGCTGCAGCGATGGCTGTGCTGGCTATATATATTATTAGAATAGTTACCTGGGTAACGGCCCACTGTGCTGCAGCGATGGCTGTGCTGGCTATATATTATCAGGATGGTTACCTGGGTAACGGCCCACTGAGCTGCAGCGATGGCTGTACTGGCTATATATATTATTAGAATAGTTACCTGGGTAACGGCCCACTGTGCTGCAGCGATGGCTGTGCTGGCTATATATATTATTAGAATAGTTACCTGGGTAACGGCCCACTGTGCTGCAGCGATGGCTGTGCTGGCTATATATTATCAGGATGGTTACCTGGGTAACAGCCCACTGTGCTGCAGCGATGGCTGTACTGGCTATATATATTATTAGAATAGTTACCTGGGTAACGGCCCACTGTGCTGCAGCGATGGCTGTACTGGCTATATATATTTTTAGAATAGTTACCTGGGTAACGGCCCACTGTGCTGCAGCGATGGCTGTACTGGCGATATATATTATTAGAATAGTTACCTGGTAACGGCCCACTGTGCTGCAGCGATGGCTGTACTGGCTATATATATTATTAGAATAGTTACCTGGGTAACGGCCCACTGTGCTGCAGCGATGGCTGTACTGGCGATATATATTATTAAAATAGTTACCTGGGTAACGGCCCACTGAGCTGCAGCGATGGCTGTACTGGCTATATATATTATTAGAATAGTTACCTGGGTAACGGCCCACTGTGCTGCAGCGATGGCTGTACTGGCTATATATATTATTAGAATAGTTACCTGGGTAACGGCCCCACTGTGCTGCAGCGATGGCTGTACTGGCTATATATATTATTAGAATAGTTACCTGGGTAACGGCCCACTGAGCTGCAGCGATGGCTGTACTGGCTATATATATTATTAGAATAGTTACCTGGGTAACGGCCCACTGTGCTGCAGCGATGGCTGTACTGGCTATATATTATCAGAATAGTTACCTGGGTAACGGCCCACTGAGCTGCAGCGATGGCTGTACTGGCTATATATATTATTAGAATAGTTACCTGGGTAACAGCCCACTGAGCTGCAGCGATGGCTGTACTGGCTATATATATTATTAGAATAGTTACCTGGGTAACAGCCCACTGAGCTGCAGCGATGGCTGTACTGGCTATATATATTATTAGAATAGTTACCCTGGGTAACAGCCCACTGAGCTGCAGCGATGGCTGTACTGGCTATATATATTATTAGAATAGTTACCTGGGTAACAGCCCACTGAGCTGCAGCGATGGCTGTACTGGCTATATATATTATTAGAATAGTTACCTGGGTAACGGCCCACTGAGCTGCAGCGATGGCTGTACTGGCTATATATATTATTATTATTAGAATAGTTACCTGGGTAACGGCCCACTGAGCTGCAGCGATGGCTGTACTGGCTATATATATTATCAGAATAGTTACCTGGGTAACGGCCCACTGTGCTGCAGCGATGGCTGTACTGGCTATATATATTATTAGAATAGTTACCTGGGTAACGGCCCACTGAGCTGCAGCGATGGCTGTACTGGCTATATATATTATTAGAATAGTTACCTGGGTAACGGCCCACTGTGCTGCAGCGATGGCTGTACTGGCTATATATTATCAGAATAGTTACCTGGGTAACGGCCCACTGAGCTGCAGCGATGGCTGTACTGGCTATATATATTATTAGAATAGTTACCTGGGTAACGGCCCACTGAGCTGCAGCGATGGCTGTACTGGCTATATATATTATTAGAATAGTTACCTGGGTAACAGCCCACTGTGCTGCAGCGATGGCTGTACTGGCTATATATATTATTAGAATAGTTACCTGGGTAACGGCCCACTGAGCTGCAGCGATGGCTGTACTGGCTATATATATTATTATTATTAGAATAGTTACCTGGGTAACGGCCCACTGAGCTGCAGCGATGGCTGTACTGGCTATATATATTATCAGAATAGTTACCTGGGTAACGGCCCACTGTGCTGCAGCGATGGCTGTACTGGCTATATATATTATTAGAATAGTTACCTGGGTAACGGCCCACTGTGCTGCAGCGATGGCTGTGCTGGCTATATATATTATTAGAATAGTTACCTGGGTAACGGCCCACTGTGCTGCAGCGATGGCTGTACTGGCTATATATATTATTAGAATAGTTACCTGGGTAACGGCCCACTGTGCTGCAGCGATGGCTGTACTGGCTATATATTATTATTATTAGAATAGTTACCTGGGTAACGGCCCACTGAGCTGCAGCGATGGCTGTACTGGCTATATATATTATCAGAATAGTTACCTGGGTAACGGCCCACTGTGCTGCAGCGATGGCTGTACTGGCTATATATATTATTAGAATAGTTCCCTGGGTAACGGCCACTGTGCTGCAGCGATGGCTGTACTGGCTATATATATTATTAGAATAGTTACCTGGGTAACGGCCCACTGTGCTGCAGCGATGGCTGTACTGGCTATATATATTATTAGAATAGTTACCTGGGTAACGGCCCACTGAGCTGCAGCGATGGCTGTACTGGCTATATATATTATTAGAATAGTTACCTGGGGTAACGGCCCACTGAGCTGCAGCGATGGCTGTACTGGCTATATATATTATTAGAATAGTTACCTGGGTAACAGCCCACTGTGCTGCAGCGATGGCTGTACTGGCTATATATATTATTATTATTAGAATAGTTACCTGGGTAACGGCCCACTGTGCCTGCAGCGATGGCTGTACTGGCTATATATATTATTATTATTAGAATAGTTACCTGGGTAACGGCCCACTGAGCTGCAGCGATGGCTGTACTGGCTATATATATTATTAGAATAGTTACCTGGGTAACAGCCCACTGAGCTGCAGCGATGGCTGTACTGGCTATATATATTATTAGAATAGTTACCTGGGTAACAGCCCACTGAGCTGCAGCGATGGCTGTACTGGCTATATATATTATTAGAATAGTTACCTGGGTAACGGCCCCACTGAGCTGCAGCGATGGCTGTACTGGCTATATATATTATTATTATTAGAATAGTTACCTGGGTAACGGCCCACTGAGCTGCAGCGATGGCTGTACTGGCTATATATATTATCAGAATAGTTACCTGGGTAACGGCCCCACTGTGCTGCAGCGATGGCTG
>NW_028159438.1:10000-25061 GCF_964263955.1 Coregonus lavaretus
TCAATTGGTAGAGCATGGCGCTTGTAACGCCAGGGTAGTGGGTTCGATCCCCGGGACCACCCATACGTAAAAATGTATGCACACATGACTGTAAGTCGCTTTGGATAAAAGCGTCTGCTAAATGGCATATTATATTATGAAAAACAGCCCTGAAAGCTCAGAAAATGTACGCCGCTTTATCTCTTGACCAGAGTTCAGATTATGACACTGTTAAAACTGCTATCCTTCGGGCTTACGAGTTGGTCCCAGAGGCATACAGTCAACAGTTCTACATACTGACAACGGTTCTGTAAATTACGAAAGACAGAATCACAAAGCCATGTTGAGTTCGCAAGGGAACAAGCATGTCTTTTTGATTGGTGGTGTGGTTCTCAAGAGGTTGTCACGCTCTGACCTTGAGAGCTCTGTTTTTCTCTAGCTGGTTTGGTCAGGGTGTGAATTCTAGATGTTCTATTTCTATGTTGGCCGGGTGTGGTTCCCAATCAGAGGCAGCTGTCTATCGTTGTCTCTGATTGGGGATCATACTTAGGCAGCCATTTTGCCTACCTTAGTTGTGGGATCTAGTTTCTGTTTTGGCTTGTCCAGCCTGTTGAACTTCACGTTTGTTTGTATTTTGTTGGTTTGATTTGTATTCAGTTAATAAAGGAATATGTACGCATACCACGCTGCACCTTGGTCCGATCCGTCTATCAACGAATGTGACAGAGGTCAAGGAACTTGAGGATCTAAAGACACTCATACTTCTCGAGCAGTCCAAGAATTGCCTTCACGAAAGGGTTGCGACCTACATTTATGATCACAAGGATCTCACTCTTGAGAAAGCTGCAGTTCTTGCAGATGAGTTTCACACATACAACTACCTTCACAAACAAAGCACCCAGTAGTTCTCCCTACGCAAAAAGGAATCCAGAGAAGTCAACTCCTACTGCGAGGTTTCAGTCCATTTCTACAGATAAAGATCGGCAGAAAACAGGTTTTTTCGTATCCGCCAGTTTGTCATTACTGCCGTGAGAAAGGACACATTGTCTCAGTGTCCTAAATTGAAACAGAAAAATGAGAGAGAGAGAGAAAGTTGTTTCTTCTTGTGGGAGCACTCTAGCCCATTACACCATTCCCAACCAGAGGCTTATCTCCTCAACAAGATTTTGGATCAGATGTGTATGAACCCTTTGTTTCAGACGGGTTTGTGTCTCTGCAGAGTGGCGACGCTGTTAAGCAGCCGGTGAAGATACTGGGAGACACTGGGGCAGCCCAGCCCTTCATGTTGGAGGGTGTTTTGCCTTTGTCTGACACTTCAGCAACTGGTTACAGTGTGTTAGTACAAGGCGTGGAGATGGGTTGCATGGAAGTTCCTTTGTATAATGTGGAACTTGAGTCGATTCTTATTTCTGGTTCCAGTGTCGTTGGAGTGAGGTGATTTGGCTGGAGGGAAGGTCGTGCCAAATCCTGTCATTTGTAAGGAACCCAGAGTAGAGGAACCTGATGGGTGATCAGTAAAGTACCCTAGAGTGTTCCCAGAGTAGAGGAACCTGATGGGTTATCAGTAAAGTACCCTAGAGTGTTCCCAGAGTAGAGGAACCTGATGGGTTATCAGTAAAGTACCCTAGAGTGTTCCCAGAGTAGAGGAACCTGATGGGTTATCAGTAAAGTACCCTAGAGTGTTCCCAGCGTGTGAGGAACCCAGAGTAGAGGAACCTGATGGGCTATCAGTAAAGTACCCTAGAGTGTTCCCAGAGTAGAGGAACCTGATGGGTTATCAGTAAAGTACCCTAGAGTGTTCCCAGAGTAGAGGAACCTGATGGGTGATCAGTAAAGTACCCTAGAGTGTTCCCAGAGCAGAGGAACCTGATGGGTTATCAGTAAAGTACCCTAGAGTGTTCCCAGAGTAGAGGAACCTGATGGGTGATCAGTAAAGTACCCTAGAGTGTTCCCAGCGTGTGCAGTTACACGTGTCTAAGAAAGTCACCGGGAGCAAGTCTAGTGTCGAGGAGGATGTCAACGCTCCCACCATGGTCGATCTGTCCGAGACATTTATGGGTGATCTTGATTTCGCTAACCCTCGCTAACCTCTCCTTTGAAAACCCCATAGGTGAGCTAGTTGGTAGGACCGCTGAAGGAACAGAGGGTCCCTACAGTTGACACTTCGATGTCTAGGAAGCAGCTGGTTGAGGTACAGAGTAAAGATGTTCCCCTCTCCCCTTTTTTTTACTGAGAGACGTCCAGAGGAGGAGTTTGATGAAGTTCGTGTGGGTTACTTTGACAGACATGGTGTCCTCTGGCAACGGGGGCCTCCTTGGAGATGTTAAGCCCGGACCGGACACAGACTAGAAACAGGGTTGCTGCCCTGGATCCAGAGGCGCCGGCGCCTTCTTCCCTTGGGGCTTCCGATTCGAGACCAGATCCTGCACCTTCGTCCTCTTTTCTGTCTCCCTCTTCCGGTGGCTTCTACCTCAGGTTCAGATCCTCAGAGCTCCCACCCTCATCAGACCGTAAGGCTATCTGAGACTCCGGCCCATTCATCATCCACAATGAATACTACAGCTGGCCCGGGTCCATTGGGCCCCACCACCTTTTGGTCCTCGAGGGGTTTGCGAAACCACTCGAGGCGAAAGAACGTCCGGACCTCCTCAGCCATTGCACCAGCTGTCGTCATCGGCAGTTCTATGGCAAGAAACATCATGGTTCCCGGGGCAAAAACTCTGTGCTATCCTGGAGCATGAGTACAGGACATTACAAAGCTGCTTCCGACCATTCTACGACAGCTACGCTGTTGTAGTCCATGTGAGGTCAAACGACATCAGGAGGGCTAGCTCAGAACTTCTGAAAATAGATTTTTAAAGAACTGATTCTAGCACTGAAAGATTCCAAAAAGAGGCCAATTATTTCAGGTCCGGTACCATCATTGGGCCGTGCGTGTGAAAGGCTACTGGCGTTACACACCTGGCTGAAGGATTACCGTAGCTCTGTTGGAATCACTTTTATAGATAACTTTGACACCTTCTGGAAACAGAATTTGCTCTACAGGAATGATGGAGTCCATCCGAATCATCTTGGCTCCTGCACTCTGTCCACGCATTTCAAGGCTGTGTTGAGACAATGACTTATCAATGACCCAAGCCCAGCTCAGTTAATCCCTACCATTGTGTCACTGAGTTGTTATAATGCTGCAGCAAATGTACATTATCCCAGGGGCGTTGGTAGACACAATGTAAGTAACCTAATGTATGTCCCTCTAACTGCCCTGAATGCCTCTGTTGATCCTACAGCTATTGGATGCAGTAATCATGTGCCTATGAACCAGAGTTATACTGTTAGCACTGAGGTGGTGTGCCCTAGTAGGAAGACCACTGTGTGCAGCTCACCCTGCAATATCAGCTCAAACATAAATAACATGAGCATGTCTACTTCTGCTAAGCTTCCCAGTAAAGCAATAAAAACAATCAAGCATCCCAGAAAAGTGCTAAAAATAGCTCACATTAACATATGTAGCTTAAGGAACAAGGTTCAATAACTTGCTAATAACAGATGCCATTCATATTCTGACTATCTCTGAAACTCACTTAGATAATACCTTTGATGATACAGTGGTAGCAATACATGGTTATAACATTGACAGAAAATACAGAAACGCTAAAGGAGGAGTTGTTGCTGTTTATATTCAGAACCACATTCCTGTAAAGCTTAGAGAGGATCTCATGTTAAATACTGTTGAAGTAATATGGCTACAGGTTCACCTGCCTCACCTAAAGCCCATTCTGGTGGGAAGCTGCTATAGACCACCAAGTGCTAACCGTCAGTAACTGGATAATATGTGTGAAATGCTTGATAATGTACAGTACCAGTCAAAAGTTTGGACACACCTACTCATTCAAGGGTTTTTCTTAATTTTTACATTGTAGAATAATAGTGAAGACATCAAAACTATGAAATAACACATATGGAATAATGTAGTAACCAAAAAAGTGTTAAACAAATCAAAATATATTTTATATTTGAGATTCTTCAAATAGCCACCCTTTGCCTTGATGACAGCTTTGCACACTCTTGGCATTCTCTCAACCAGCTTCACCTGGAATGCTTTTCCAACAGTCTTGAAGGAGTTCCCACATATGCTGAGCACTTGTTGGCTGCTTTTCCTTCACTCTGCGGTCCGACTCATCCCAAATCATCTCAATTGGGTTGAGGTCGGGGGATTTTGAATTCAGGCTTTAACACAACAAAATGTGGAATAAATCAAGGGGTATGAATACTTTCTGAAAGCACTGTATCTGTGTGTGGGGGTTGGTTCTTCTCTCCTTGTGGGGACCTCAAATCCCCAAAAGTCCCCACAAGGATAGTAAAACAAGGAACATTCTCCCTCAACAACAATGAACACTGAGGACAAAGGCTATTTTAGGGTTACAGGTTACAGTTACAGGTTACTGTTACAGGTTACAGGTTACGGTTAGGGTTACAGGTTACGGTTACAGGTTACAGGTTACGGTTACAGGTTACTGTTACAGGTTACTGTTACAGGTTACGGTTACAGGTTACTGTTACAGGTTACGGTTACAGGTTACAGGTTACGGTTACAGGTTACTGTTACATGTTACTGTTACAGGTTACGGTTACAGGTTACAGGTTACGGTTACAGGTTACTGTTACATGTTACTGTTACAGGTTACGGTTACAGGTTACTGTTACAGGTTACGGTTACAGGTTACAGGTTACGGTTACAGGTTACGGTTACAGGTTACTGTTACAGGTTACAGGTTACGGTTAGGGTTACAGGTTACGGTTACAGGTTACGGGTTACAGGTTACGGTTACAGGTTACTGTTACAGGTTACTGTTACAGGTTACGGTTAGGGTTACAGGTTAGGGTTACAGGTTACTGTTACAGGTTACAGGTTACGGTTACAGGTTACGGTTACAGGTTACAGGTTACGGTTACAGGTTACAGGTTACAGGTTACTGTTACAGGTTACAGGTTACGGTTAGGGTTACAGGTTACTGTTACAGGTTACTGTTACAGGTTACTGGTTACAGGTTACTGTTACAGGTTACAGGTTACGGTTACAGGTTACTGTTACAGGTTACTGTTACAGGTTACTGTTACAGGTTACAGGTTACATGTTACTGTTACAGGTAACAGGTTACAGGTTACGGTTAGGGTTACAGGTTACGGTTACAGGTTACAGGTTAGGGTTAGGGTTACAGGTTACGGTTACAGGTTACTGTTACAGGTTACTGTTACAGGTTACAGGTTACGGTTAGGGTTACAGGTTACGGTTACAGGTTACTGTTACAGGTTACAGGTTACAGGTTACGGTTACAGGTTAGGGGAAAATAGGATTTTGAATGGAAATTAATTTTAGGTCCCCACGAGGATAAAATAACATAATGTATGTGTCTGTGAGTGTGTGTGTGTGTACCGTTTGGATCCCTTGGCGAACTCCACAGCGATGGCCTTCCCATCTATAGAGAGAGCTGGCTGTAATGCCTGGAGGATCTGGAGAAGCTGAGACGCTTCCTGCAAAACACACACACACACACACACACACACACACACACACACACACACACACACACACACACAGCTGTAGGTACAGTGAGGGAAGAAAGTATTTGATCCCCTGCTGATTTTGTACGTTTGCCCACTTACAAAGACATGATCAGTCTATAATTTTAATGGTAGGTTTATTTGAACAGTGAGAGACAGAATAACAAAACAAAAATCCTGAAAAACGCATGTCAAAAATGTTATAAATTGATTTGCATTTTAATGAGGGAAATAAGTATTTGACCCCTCTGCAAAACATGACTTAGTACTTGGTGGCAAAACCCTTGTTGGCAATCACAGAGGTCAGACGTTTCTTGTAGTTGGCCACCAGGTTTGCACACATCTCAGGAGGGATTTTGTCCCACTCCTCTTTGCAGATCTTCTCCAAGTCATTAAGGTTTCGAGGCTGACGTTTGGCAACTCGAACCTTCAGCTCCCTCCACAGATTTTCTATGGGATTAAGGTCTGGAGACTGGCTAGGCCACTCCAGGACCTTAATGTGCTTCTTCTTGAGCCACTCCTTTGTTGCCTTGGCCGTGTGTTTTGGGTCATTGTCATGCTGGAATACCCATCCATGACCCATTTCCAATGCCCTGGCTGAGGGAAGGAGGTTCTCACCCAAGATTTGACGGTACATGGCCCGTCCATCGTCCCTTTGATGCGGTGAAGTTGTCCTGTCCCCATAGCAGAAAAACACCCCCAAAGCATAATGTTTCCACCTCCATGTTTGACGGTGGGGATGGTGTTCTTGGGGTCATAGGCAGCATTCCTCCTCCTCCAAACACGGCGAGTTGAGTTGATGCCAAAGAGCTCGATTTTGGTCTCATCTGACCACAACACTTTCACCCAGTTCTCCTCTGAATCATTCAGATGTTCATTGGCAAACTTCAGACGGGCATGTATATGTGCTTTCTTGAGCAGGGGGACCTTCCGGATGCTGCAGGATTTCAGTCCTTCACGGCGTAGTGTGTTACCAATTGTTTTCTTGGTGACTTATGTTCCCAGCTGCCTTGAGATCATTGACAAGATCCTCCCGTGTAGTTCTGGGCTGATTCCTCACCGTTCTCATGATCATTGCAGTGAGATCTTGCATGGAGCCCCAGGCAGAGGGAGATTGACAGTTATTTTGTGTTTCTTCCATTTGCGAATAATCACACCAACTGTTGTCACCTTCTCAACAAGCTGCTTGGCGATGGTCTTGTAGCCCATTCCAGCCTTGTGTAGGTCTACAATCTTGTCCCTGACATCCTTGGAGAGCTCTTTGGTCTTGGCCATGGTGGAGAGTTTGGAATCTGATTGATTGATTCTGTGGACAGGTGTCTTTTCTACAGGTAACAAACTGAGATTAGGAGCACTCCCTTTAAGAGTGTGCTCCTAATCTCAGTTCGTTACCTGTATAAAAGACACCTGGGAGCCAGAAATCTTTCTGATTGAGAGGGGGTCAAATACTTATTTCCCTCATTAAAATGCAAATCAATTTATAACATTTTTGACATGCATTTTTCTGGATGTTTTTGTTGTTATTCTGTCTCTCACTGTTCAAATAAACCTACCATTAAAATTATAGACTGATCATGTCTTTGTCAGTGGGCAAACGTACAAAATCAGCAGGGGATCAAATACTTTTTTCCCTCACTGTATCTCCTCACCACTATAGTAGACAGCTGTAGGTATCTCCTCACCACTACAGTTAACAGCTGTAGGTATCTCCTCACCACTATAGTAGACAGCTGTAGGTATCTCCTCACCACTACAGTTAACAGCTGTAGGTATCTCCTCAACACTACAGTTAACAGCTGTAGGTATCTCCTCAACACTACAATAAACAGCTGTAGGTATCTCCTCACCACTATAGTAGACAGCTGTAGGAAAGCGAAGCCCCGGTTGAGTTGTGTCTGTTTATCTTTGATCAGTCGAACATTAGAAGGAGACAGAGTAGCGAAGGGAGCCAGAGCAGACAGGATGGACTCCAGGGAGGTATGAGGACCCAGGTTCCTCAGGATCAGAGCTGGAGAGAGGAGAGATTGATTGATTGGTTGATTGATTGAGAGGGAGGGGCAGAGAAGGTAAAGGAAAGAGACAGATCCAGAGCCTTCAGAATGTATTCATACTCCTTGACTTATTCCACATTATATTGTGTTACAGCCTGAATTCTAAATGGATTAAATATATGTTTTTCTCACCCATCTACATACAATATCCCATAATGACAAAGTGAAAACATGTTTTTAGAAATTTTAGCAAATCAATTGAAACTGAAATACAAAAATATTCATTTACATAAGTATTCACACCCTTCAGTCAATACTTTGTAGAATCACCTTTGGCAGCGATTACAGCTGTGAGTCTTTCTGGGTAAGTCTCTAAGAGCTTTACACACCTGGATTGTACAACATTTACCCATTATTCTTTTCAAAATACTTCAAGCTCTGTCAAATTGGTTGTTGATCATTGCTAGACAACCATTTTCAGGTCTTACTATAGATTTTCAAGTAGATTTAGGTCAAAACTGTAACTCGGCCACTCAGGAAAATTCACCGTCTTCTTGGGAAGCAACTCCAGTGTAGATTTGGCCTTGTGTTTTAGGTTATTGTCCTGCTGAAAGGTGAATTAATCTCCCAGTGTCTGGTGGAAAGCACACTGAACCAGGTTTTCCTCTAGGATTTTGCCTGTGCTTGGCTCGATTCCGTTTCTTTTTTATCCTGAAAAACTCCCCAGTCCTTAACAAGAATACCCATAACATGATGCAGCCACCACTATGCTTGAAAATATGGAGAGCAGGACTCAGTAATTTGTTGTATTAGATTTGCCCCAAATATACAACTTTTATTCAGGACAAAAAGTGAATTGCTTTGCCATATTTTGTGCAGTATTACTGTAGTGCATTGTTGCAAACAGGATGCATGTTTTGGAATATTTGTATTCTGTTCAGGCTTCCTTCTTTTCACTCTGTCAATTAGGTTAGTATTGTGGAGTAACTACATTGTTGATCCAACCTCAGTTTTCTCCCATCACAGCCATTAAACTCTGCAACTGTTTTAAAGTTACCATTGGCCTCATGGTGAAATCCCTGAGCAGTTTCCTTCCTCTCAGGCAACTGAGATAGGAAGGACACCTGTATCGTTGCAGTGACTGTTGGTATTGATACACCATTGAAAGTGTTATTAATAACTTCACCTTGCTGAATGGGATATTCAATATCTATATTGCACTTCTTTGCAAGGCATTGGAAAACCTCCCTGGTCTTTGTGGTTGAATCTGTGTTTGAAATTCACTGCTCGACTATGGGACCTTACAGATAATTGTATGTGTGGGGTACAGAGATGAGGTAGTCATTCCAAAATCAATTTAAACACTATTTTTGCACACAGAGTCCATGCAATATATTATGTGACTGGTTAAGCACATTTTTACTCCTGAACTTTAGGCCAAGGTTGCCATAACAAAGGGGTTGAATACTTATTGACTCAAGACATTTCAGCTTTTTTTATTTTTATTTTTATTTGTAAAAGATAATTCCACTTTGACATTATGGGGTATTGTGTGTAGGCCACAGACAAATCTCACTTTAATCAATTTTAAATTCAGGCTGTAACAAAACAATTTTGGAAAAAGTCAAAGGGACTGAATACTTCTGAAGGCACTGTGTATGACAGTTTATAAGGTACAATAACCCAATAACAACATATTTTGGTACATCTTCAAATCATAAACAGTTATTTCACTACAAAACAAAATGGTGGTGTCATAGAGAAAGAGAGAGAGGGGGATAGAGAGACCTACAGAAAAAGAGAGAAAGCGAGAGAGATACATAGAAAAATTAAAACACATTTTATTTGTCACATTTGCCGAATACAACAGGTGTAGACCTTACCGTGAAATGCTTATTTATGAGCCCTTAACCAACAGTGCAGTTTTAAGAAAATAGAGTTAAGAAAATATTTACTAAAGTAAAAAAAAACACAAAAAAACAATGTAACACAATAAAATTACAATAACGAGGCTATATAGAGGGGGTACCGGTACCGAGTCAATGTGCGGGGGTACAGGTTAGTCCAGGTAATTTCTACATGTAGGTAGGGGGAATGTGACTATGCATAGATAATAAACAGCGAGTAGCAGCAGTGTAAAAAACTAATGGGGGGGGGGTCAATGTAAATAGTCTGGGTGGCCATTTGATTAATTGTTCAGCAGTGTTATGGCTTGGGTGTAGAAGCTGTTAAGGAGCCTTTTGGACCTAGACTTGGTAGCAGAGAGAACAGTCTATGACTAGGGTGGCTGGAGTCTTTGACAATGTTTTGGGCCTTCATCTGACACAGCCTGGTATAGAGGTCCTGGATGGCAGGAAGCTTGGTCCCAGAGATGTACTGGGCCGTACGCACTACCCTCTGTAGCACCTTACGGTCGGATGCCGAGCAGTTGCCATACCAGGCGGTGATGCAACCAGTCAGGATGCTCTCGATGTTGCAGCTGTAGAACATTTTGAGGATCTGGGGACCCATACCAAATATTTTCAGTCTCCTGAGGGGGAAAAGGCGTTGTCGTGCCCTCCTCATATGGTGTGTTTGTACCATGACAGTTTGTTGGTGAAGTGGACACCAAGGAACTTGAAAATCTCGACCCGCTCCACTACAGCCCTGTCGATGTGAATGGGGGCGTGTTCGGCCCTACTTTTCCTGTAGTCCACGATCATCTCCTTTGTCTTGCTCACATTGAGGGAGAGGTTTTTGTCCTGGCACCACAATGCCAGGTCTCTGACCTCCTCCCTATAGGCTGTCTCATCGTTGTCGGTTATCAGGCCTACCACTGTTGTGTCGTCAGCAAACTTAATGATGGTGTTGGAGTCATGCTTGGCCACGCAGTTGTGGGTGAACAGGGAGTACAGGAGTGGACTAAGCACTCACCCCTGAGGAGCCCCCGTGTTGAGGATCAGCGTGGCAGATGTGTTGTTACCTACCCTTACCACCTGGGGGGCGGCCCGTCAGGAAGTCCAGGATCCAGTTGCAGAGGGAGGTGTTTAGTCCCAGGGTCCTTAGCTTAGTGATGAGCTTTGTGGGCACTATGGTGTTGAACCCTGAGCTGTAGTCAATGAACAGCATTCTCACATAGGTGTTCCTTTTGTCCAGGTGGGAAAAGGCAGTGTGGAGTGCGATTGCGATTGCGTCATCTGTGGATCTGTTGGGGCGGTATGCGAATTGGAGTGGGTCTAGGGTTTCCGGGATGACGGTCTTGATGTGAGCCATGACCAGCCTTTCAAAGCACTTCATGGCTACAGACGTCAGTGCTACAGGGCGGTAGTCATTTAGGCAGGTTACCTTCGCTTTCTTGGGCACAGGGACTATGGTGGTCTGCTTGAAACATGTAGGTATTACAAACTCGGTCAGGGAGAGGTTGAAAATGTCAGTGAACACACTTGCCAGTTGGTCCGCACATGCTCTGAGTACACGTCCTGGTAATCCGTCTGGCCCCGCGGCCTTGTGATTGTTGACCTGTTTAAAGGTCTTGCTCACATCGGCTACGGAGAGCGTGATCACACAGTCGTCCGGAACAGCTGGTGCTCTCATGCATGCTTCAGTGTTGCTTGCCTCGAAGCGAGCATAAAGGGTATTTAGCTCGTCTGGTAGGCTTGCGTCATTGGGCAGCTCGCGGTTGGGTTTCCCTTTGTAGTCCGTAATAGTTTGCAAGCCCTGCCACATATAGTAGGATTCAATCTTAGTCCTGTATTGACGCTTTGCCTGTTTGATGGTTCGTCTGAGGGCATAGCAGGATTTCTTATAAATGTCCGGGTTAGAGTCCCGTTCCTTGAAAGCGGCAGCTCTAGCCTTTAGCTCGGTGCGGATGTTGCCTGTAATCCATGGCTTCTGGTTGGGATATGTACGTACGGTCACCGTGGGGACGACATCGTCGATGAACTTATTGATGAAGCCGGTGACTGAGGTGGTATACTCCTCAATGCCATTGGATGAATCCCGGAACACATTCCAGTCTGTGCTAGCGAAACAGTCCTGTAGCGTAGCATCCGTGTCATCTGACCACATCCGTATTGAGCGAGTCACTGGTACTTCCTGCTTTAGTTTTTGCTCATAAGACCTGAGGGACCAGCAGGATAGAGAATATTTGAAAAAGCTTCTTCCTCATCCTCTAACTTAGAAGTAGTCATCTCCAGCCTGCCACCATACATCGAACGTGCCTCAAAACGTAACGTATAGCTGGCCCACCACTCCACTCTGGACTTTATGACAAGGCCCACCTTTACAAGACATCAGTGCCCACCTTTGCCAGGACCCTGAAGGACATCACCCTCAACCTCACACAGGAGCAACGGACACTGCCCTGCCAGCGAGTCTCCCTCCCGGAGGAGGATCCACACCAAGAGGACCTACACCCAGACCACAGCACCACCCCGACCCCGACCCCAACCAGTCGACCCCCCCCCCAAACAAACCCTAGCCACACCCTATATAGGCCCCCCCAGATCACTGACACCCCTATCAGACCACAGCATAATCACAATCTACTTGAACAGAGCAATACTCAACCATGAAGTATCAAAGCAGAACAAACTGCATGCTGTTAAGAAATGCTATATATATATATATATATATATAGATGGAAGGAGGGTAGTGTAGAAACCTACCAGAAAACAAATGGCCGACAACAAATCCAATCCCTCCTTGACAACTTCCTGGACAAAATGTTTCCCTGCGATAGTGAAGGTATAAACTTAGCAGTAGGAAGCCTGAACAGTATATTTTACCTATCAACTAACATATCACATTTAAATTAAAGCAGAAAACCTAAGAAAACCAAAAACAATGAGAAATGGTTTGATGAAGAAAACCTTAGAAAGATATTGAGAAACCAACCAAAAACCAGAACATACGTCTTCACTAATGGTGAAACACTAAAGGAACAGCATGTCAGAAATCAGCTCGAGGTGATTGAAGAATCCATAGAATCAAATCACTTCTGGGAAATTTTAAAAAAACGAAACAAACAACAACGCGAAGAGCTATCTATCTAAACCACTTCTCCAACCTTCTCCAACCTTCTATAACAAAGAAACAAGAACAAAAACACATTATCATTTACTAAACTTGGAGTCAGTTATTAAAGACTACCAAAACCCACTGGGTTCTCCAATTACATTGGATAAGCTACAGGACAAAATACAAACCCTCCAACCCAAAAAGGCCTGTGGTGTTGATGGTATACTCAATTAAATGATAAAATATACAGACCACAAATTCAAATAGGCTCTTCTTAAACTCTTTAACATCCTCCTCATCTCTGGGATCTTCCCCAATATTTGGAACCAAGGTCTGGTCACCTCAATCCACAAAAGTGGAGACAAATTTGACTCCAATAATTACAGTGGAATATGTGTTAGCAATAATCTCTGAAAAATCCTCTGCATTATCATTAACAGCAGACTAGTTCATTTCCTCAATGAAAACAACGTCCTGAGCAAATGTCAAAATAGCTTTCTACCAAATGACCGTACGACAGACCACGTATTCACCCTGCACACCCTAATTGACAAACAACCAAACCAAAACAAAGGCAAAGTCTTCACATGCTTTGTTGATTTCAAAAAAGCTTTTGACTCAATTTGGCATGTGGGTCTGCTATACAAACTGATGGAAAGTGGTGTTGGGGGAAAAACATACAACATTATAAAATCCATGTACACATACAACAAGTGTGCGGTAAAAATTGGCAAAAAACACACAGGTTTCTTTCCTCAAGGCCGTGGGGTGAGACAGGGATGCAGCTTAAGCCCCACCCTCTTCAACATTTATATCAACGAATTGGCGAGGGCACTAGAACAGTCTGCTGCACCCGGCCTCACCCTACTAGAATCTGAAGTCAAATTTCTACTGTTCGCTGATGATCTGGTGCTTCTGTCACCAACCAAGGAGGGCCTACAGCAGCACCTAGATCTTCTGCACAGATTCTGTCAGACCTGGGCCCTGACAGTAAATCTCAGTAAGACAAAAAGAATGGTGTTCCAAAAAAGGTCCAGTTGCCAGGACAACAAATACAAATTCCATCTAGACACCGTTGCCCTAGAGCACACAAAAAACTATACCTACCTTGGCCTAAACATCAGCGCCACAGGTAACTTCCACAAAGCTGTGAACGATCTGAGAGACAAGGGCCTTCTATGCCATCAAAAGCAACAATAAAACTCGACATCCCAATTAGGGATATGGCAAAAAAATACTTAAATCAATTATAAAACCCATTGCCCTCTATGGTTGTAAGGTCCGGGGTCCGCTCACCAACCAAGAATTTACAAAATGGCACAAACTGAGACTCTGCATGCAGAATTCAGCAAACATACACTTTGTGTACAATGCAAAACCCCAAACAATGCATGCAGAGCAGTATATAGCTAGACTATACCCTCAGCCAGCTGGTTCTGGGGCTCTGTTCACAAACACAAACAGACCCCACAGAGCCCCAGGACAGCAACACAATTAGACCCAACCAAATTATGAGAATACAAAAAGATTGGACACACAGGAAAGAATCCATAAAAAACGGAGCAAATTGGAATGCTATCTGGCCCTAAACAGAGAGTACACAGTGGCAGAATACCTGACCACGATGACTGACCCAAAATTAAGAAAATCCTTTACTATGTACAGACTCAGTGAGCATAGCCTTGCTATTGAGAAAGGCCGCCGTAGGCAGACCTGGCTCTCAAGAGAAGACAGGCTATGTGCACACTGCCCACAAAATGAGGTGGAAACTGAGCTGCACTTCCTAACCTCCTGCCAAATGTATGACCATATTAGAGACACATATTTCCCTCAGATTACAGCGATCCACAAAGAATTCGAAAAAAAATCCAATTTTGATAAACTCCCATATCTACCGGGTGAAAAACCACAGTGTGCCATCACAGCTGCAAGATTTGTGACCTGTTGCCACAAGAAAAGGGCAACCAGTGAAGAACAAACACCATTGTAAATACAACCTATATTTATGTTGATTTATTTTCCCTTTTGTACTTTAACTATTTGCACATTGTTACAACACAGTATATAGACATAATATGACATTTGAAATGTCTTTATTCTTTTGAAACTTCTGAGTGTAATGTTTACTGTTCATTTTTATTGTTTGTTTCACTTTAGTTTATTATCTATTTCACTTGCTTTGGCAATGTTAACACACGTTTCCCATGCCAATAAAGCCCTTAAGTTGAATTGAGTAGAGAGAGAGAGAGAGAGAGAGAGAGAGAGAGAGAGAGAGAGAGAGAGAGAGAGCAGAGAGAGACAGAGAGAGAGAGAGAGAGAGAGAGAGAGAGAGAGACTTACTGTCGTTGGCCACCTCAGCCTGCTGTGCGTTAGCTCCCCCGGCCCCGCCCCCGGCCCCGCCCACGTCCCTGGGGGTGGTGAGGGCAGTCGAGGTGGCAGCAGCTGGCTGGTAGAGGGCAGGGAGGGGCAATAAGCCGTCCTTCTGATGCCCACCCAGAGGTAACTCCCTCAGCTGGGGCAGTTTCAGCTCT
>NW_028159437.1:0-72594 GCF_964263955.1 Coregonus lavaretus
ACAGCATTCAGCATGATAACTAACTGTAGACAGCATTCAGCATGATAACTAACTGTAGACAGCATTCAGCATGATAACTAACACTAGACAGCATTCAGCATGATAACTAACTATAGACAGCATTAGACATGATAACTAACTATAGACAGCATTCAGCATGATAACTAACTGTAGACAGCATTCAGCATGATAACTAACTATAGACAGCATTAGACATGATAACTAACTATAGACAGCATTCAGCATGATAACTAACTATAGACAGCATTCAGCATGATAACTAGCAGCAGACAGCATTCAGCATGATAACTAGCAGTAGACAGCATTCAGCATGATAACTAGCAGTAGAGAGCATTCAGCATGATAACTAACACTAGAGAGCATTCAGCATGATAACTAACTGTAGACAGCATTCAGCATGATAACTAACTATAGACAGCATTCAGCATGATAACTAACTATAGACAGCATTCAGCATAATAACTAACTCTAGACAACATTCAGCATGATAACTAACTATAGACAGCATTCAGCATGATAACTAACTATAGACAGCATTCAGCATGATAACTAACTATAGACAGCATTCATTATGATAACTACCTATAGACAGCATTCAGCATGATAACTAACACTAGACAGCATTCATCATGGTAACTAACTATAGACAGCATTCAGCATAATAACTAACTCTAGACAGCATTCAGCATGATAACTAACTACAGACAGCATTCAGCATGATAACTAGCAGTAGACAGCATTCAGCGTGATAACTAGCAGTAGAGAGCATCCAGCATGATAACTAACTGTAGACAGCATTCAGCATGATAACTAACACTAGACAGCATTCAGCATGATAACTAACTATAGACAGCATTAGACATGATAACTAACTATAGACAGCATTCAGCATGATAACTAACTGTAGACAGCATTCAGCATGATAACTAACTATAGACAGCATTAGACATGATAACTAACTATAGACAGCATTCAGCATGATAACTAACTGTAGACAGCATTCAGCATGATAACTAACTGTAGACAGCATTAGACATGATAACTAACTATAGAGAGCATTCAGCATGATAACTAACTATAGACAGCATTCAGCATAATAACTAACTGTAGACAGCATTCAGCATGATAACTAACTGTAGACAGCATTCAGCATGATAACTAACTGTAGACAGCATTCAGCATGATAACTAACTATAGACAGCATTCAGCATGGTAACTAACTATAGATAGCATTCAGCATGATAACTAACTATAGACAGCATTCAGCATGATAACTAACTATAGGCAGCATTCAGCATGGTAACTAACTATAGACAGCATTCAGCATGATAACTAACTATAGACAGTATTCAGCATGATAACTAACTATAGACAGCATTCAGCATGATAACTAACTATAGACAGTATTCAACATGATAACTAGCAGCAGACAGCATTCAGCATGATAACTAGCACTAGAGAGCATTCAGCATGATAACTAACTGTAGACAGCATTCAGCATGTTAACTAACTCTAGAGAGCATTCAGCATGATAACTAACTCTAGAGAGCATTCAGCATGATAACTAACTCTAGAGAGCATTCAGCATGATAACTAACTGTAGACAGCATTCAGCATGATAACTAACTATAGACAGCATTCAGCATGATAACTAACTATAGACAGCATTCAGCATGATAACTAACTATAGACAGCATTCAGCATGATAACTACCTATAGACAGCATTCAGCATGATAACTAACTATAGACAGCATTCAGCATGATAACTAACTATAGACAGCATTCAGCATGATAACTACCTATAGACAGCATTCAGCATTATATCTAACTATAGACAGCAGTCAGCATGATAACTAACTGTAGACAGCATTCAGCATGATAACTAACTATAGACAGCATTCAGCATAATAACTAACTATAGACAGCATTCAGCATGATACTTAACTATAGACAGCATTCAGCATGATAACTAACTATAGACAGCATTCAGCATGATAACTAACTATAGACAGCAGTCAGCATGATAACTAACTGTAGACAGCATTCAGCATAATAACTAACTATAGACAGCATTCAGCATGATAACTAACTGTAGACAGCATTCAGCATGATAACTACCTATAGACAGCATTCAGCATGATAACTAACTATAGACAGCAGTCAGCATGATAACTAACTGTAGACAGCATTCAGCATGATAACTAACTATAGACAGCATTCAGCATGATAACTAACTATAGACAGCATTCAGCATGATAACTAACTCTAGAGAGCATTCAGCATGATAACTAACTATAGACAGCATTCAGCATGATAACTAACTGTAGACAGCATTCAGCATGATAACTAACTGTAGACAGCATTCAGCATGATAACTAACACTAGACAGCATTCAGCATGATAACTAACTATAGACAGCATTAGACATGATAACTAACTATAGACAGCATTCAGCATGATAACTAACTGTAGACAGCATTCAGCATGATAACTAACTATAGACAGCATTAGACATGATAACTAACTATAGACAGCATTCAGCATGATAACTAACTATAGACAGCATTCAGCATGATAACTAGCAGCAGACAGCATTCAGCATGATAACTAGCAGTAGACAGCATTCAGCATGATAACTAGCAGTAGAGAGCATTCAGCATGATAACTAACACTAGAGAGCATTCAGCATGATAACTAACTGTAGACAGCATTCAGCATGATAACTAACTATAGACAGCATTCAGCATGATAACTAACTATAGACAGCATTCAGCATGATAACTAACTATAGACAGCATTCAGCATGATAACTAACTATAGACAGCATTCAGCATAATAACTAACTATAGACAGCATTCAGCATAATAACTAACTGTAGACAGCATTCAGCATGATAACTAACTGTACACAGCATTCAGCATGATAACTAACTATAGACAGCATTCAGCATGATAACTAACTATAGACAGCATTCAGCATGATAACTAACTATAGACAGCATTCAGCATGATAACTAACTCTAAATAGCATTCAGCACGATAACTAACTATAGAAAACATTCAGCATGATAACTAGCTATAGACAGCATTCAGCATGATAACTAACTATAGACAGCATTCAGCATGATAACTAACTATAGACAGCATTCAGCATGATAACTAACTATAGACAGCATTCAGCATGATAACTAACAGCAGACAGCATTCAGCATGATAATTAACTATAGACAGCATTCAGCATGATAACTAGCAGCATACAGCATTCAGCATGGTAACTAACTATAGACAGCATTTAGCATGATAACTAACTATAGACAGCATTCAGCATGATAACTAACTATAGACAGCATTCAGCATGATAACTAACTATAGACAGCATTCAGCATGATAACTAGCAGCATGCGGCATTCAGCAGGTAACTAACTATAGACAGCATTCAGCATGATAACTAATTATAGACAGCATTCAGCATGATAACTAACTATAGACAGCATTCAGCATGATAACTAACTATAGACAGCTTTCAGTATGATAACTAACTATAGACAGTATTCAGCATGATAACTAGCAGTAGACAGCATTCAGCGTGATAACTAGCAGTAGAGAGCATCCAGCATGATAACTAACTGTAGACAGCATTCAGCATGATAACTAACACTAGAGAGCATCCAGCATGATAACTAACTGTAGACAGCATTCAGCATGATAACTAGCAGTAGACAGCATTCAGCATGATAACTAACTGTAGACAGCATTCAGCATGATAACTAACACTAGAGAGCATTCAGCATGATAACTAACTGTAGACAGCATTCAGCATAATAACTAACTATAGACAACATTCAGCATGATAACTAACTGTAGACAGCATTCAGCATGATAACTAACACTAGAGAGCATTCAGCATGATAACTAACTATAGACAGCATTCAGCATGATAACTAACTGTAGACAGCATTGAGCATGATAACTAACACTAGAGAGCATTCAGCATAATAACTAACTCTAGACAACATTCAGCATGATAACTAACTATAGACAGCATTCAGCATTATAACTAACTGTAGACAGCATTCAGCATGATAACTAACACTAGACAGCATTCAGCATAATAACTAACTATAGACAGCATTCAGCATGATAACTAACTGTAGACAGCATTCAGCATGATAACTAACTCTAGAGAGCATTCAGCATGATAACTAACTATAGACAGCATTCAGCATGATAACTAACACTAGAGAGCATTCAGCATGATAACTAACTCTAGACAACATTCAGCATAATAACTAACTCTAGACAACATTCAGCATGATAACTAACTAACTGTAGACAGCATTCAGCATGATAACTAACTACAGACAGCATTCAGCATGATAACTAACTGTAGACAGCATTCAGCATGATAACTAACTGTAGACAGCATTCAGCATGATAACTAACTATAGACAGCATTCATCATGGTAACTAACTATAGACAGCATTCAGCATAATAACTAACTCTAGACAACATTCAGCATGATAACTAACTATAGACAGCATTCAGCATGATAACTAACTATAGACAGCATTCAGCATGATAACTAACTATATACAGCATTCAGCATGATAACTACCTATAGACAGCATTCAGCATGATAACTAACACTAGACAGCATTCATCATGGTAACTAACTATAGACAGCATTCAGCATAATAACTAACTCTAGACAGCATTCAGTATGATAACTAACTACAGACAGCATTCAGCATGATAACTAACTCTAGACAACATTAAGCATAATAAATATCTCTAGACAACATTCAGCATGATAACTAACTATAGACAGCATTCAGCATGATAACTAACTATAGACAGCATTCAGCATGATAACTACCTATAGACAGCATTCAGCATGATAACTAACACTAGACAGCATTCATCATGGTAACTAACTATAGACAGCATTCAGCATAATAACTAACTCTAGACAGCATTCAGCATGATAACTAACTACAGACAGCATTCAGCATGATAACTAACTATAGACAGCATTAGACATGATAACTAACTATAGACAGCATTCAGCATGATAACTAACTGTAGACAGCATTCAGCATGATAACTAACTGTAGACAGCATTCAGCATGATAACTAACACTAGACAGCATTCAGCATGATAACTAACTATAGACAGCATTAGACATGATAACTAACTATAGACAGCATTCAGCATGATAACTAACTGTAGACAGCATTCAGCATGATAACTAACTATAGACAGCATTAGACATGATAACTAACTATAGACAGCATTCAGCATGATAACTAACTATAGACAGCATTCAGCATGATAACTAGCAGCAGACAGCATTCAGCATGATAACTAGCAGTAGACAGCATTCAGCATGATAACTAGCAGTAGAGAGCATTCAGCATGATAACTAACACTAGAGAGCATTCAGCATGATAACTAACTGTAGACAGCATTCAGCATGATAACTAACTATAGACAGCATTCAGCATGATAACTAACTATAGACAGCATTCAGCATAATAACTAACTCTAGACAACATTCAGCATGATAACTAACTATAGACAGCATTCAGCATGATAACTAACTATAGACAGCATTCAGCATGATAACTAACTATAGACAGCATTCATTATGATAACTACCTATAGACAGCATTCAGCATGATAACTAACACTAGACAGCATTCATCATGGTAACTAACTATAGACAGCATTCAGCATAATAACTAACTCTAGACAGCATTCAGCATGATAACTAACTACAGACAGCATTCAGCATGATAACTAGCAGTAGACAGCATTCAGCGTGATAACTAGCAGTAGAGAGCATCCAGCATGATAACTAACTGTAGACAGCATTCAGCATGATAACTAACACTAGACAGCATTCAGCATGATAACTAACTATAGACAGCATTAGACATGATAACTAACTATAGACAGCATTCAGCATGATAACTAACTGTAGACAGCATTCAGCATGATAACTAACTATAGACAGCATTAGACATGATAACTAACTATAGACAGCATTCAGCATGATAACTAACTGTAGACAGCATTCAGCATGATAACTAACTGTAGACAGCATTAGACATGATAACTAACTATAGAGAGCATTCAGCATGATAACTAACTATAGACAGCATTCAGCATAATAACTAACTGTAGACAGCATTCAGCATGATAACTAACTGTAGACAGCATTCAGCATGATAACTAACTGTAGACAGCATTCAGCATGATAACTAACTATAGACAGCATTCAGCATGGTAACTAACTATAGATAGCATTCAGCATGATAACTAACTATAGACAGCATTCAGCATGATAACTAACTATAGACAGCATTCAGCATGGTAACTAACTATAGACAGCATTCAGCATGATAACTAACTATAGACAGTATTCAGCATGATAACTAACTATAGACAGCATTCAGCATGATAACTAACTATAGACAGTATTCAACATGATAACTAGCAGCAGACAGCATTCAGCATGATAACTAGCACTAGAGAGCATTCAGCATGATAACTAACTGTAGACAGCATTCAGCATGATAACTAACTCTAGAGAGCATTCAGCATGATAACTAACTCTAGAGAGCATTCAGCATGATAACTAACTCTAGAGAGCATTCAGCATGATAACTAACTGTAGACAGCATTCAGCATGATAACTAACTATAGACAGCATTCAGCATGATAACTAACTATAGACAGCATTCAGCATGATAACTAACTATAGACAGCATTCAGCATGATAACTACCTATAGACAGCATTCAGCATGATATCTAACTATAGACAGCAGTCAGCATGATAACTAACTGTAGACAGCATTCAGCATGATAACTAACTATAGACAGCATTCAGCATGATAACTAACTATAGACAGCATTCAGCATGATAACTAACTCTAGAGAGCATTCAGCATGATAACTAACTGTAGACAGCATTCAGCATAATAACTAACTATAGACAGCATTCAGCATGATAACTAACTATAGACAGCATTCAGCATGATAACTAACTATAGACAGCATTCAGCATGATAACTAACTATAGACAGCAGTCAGTATGATAACTAACTGTAGACAGCATTCAGCATAATAACTAACTATAGACAGCATTCAGCATGATAACTAACTATAGACAGCATTCAGCATGATAACTAACTATAGACAGCATTCAGCATGATAACTAACTATAGACAGCATTAGACATGATAACTAACTATAGACAGCATTCAGCATGATAACTAACTGTAGACAGCATTCAGCATGATAACTAACTGTAGACAGCATTCAGTATGATAACTAACACTAGACAGCATTCAGCATGATAACTAACTATAGACAGCATTCAGCATGATAACTAACTGTAGACAGCATTCAGCATGATAACTAACTGTAGACAGCATTCAGCATGATAACTAACACTAGACAGCATTCAGCATGATAACTAACTATAGACAGCATTAGACATGATAACTAACTATAGACAGCATTCAGCATGATAACTAACTGTAGACAGCATTCAGCATGATAACTAACTATAGACAGCATTAGACATGATAACTAACTATAGACAGCATTCAGCATGATAACTAACTATAGACAGCATTCAGCATGATAACTAGCAGCAGACAGCATTCAGCATGATAACTAGCAGTAGACAGCATTCAGCATGATAACTAGCAGTAGAGAGCATTCAGCATGATAACTAACACTAGAGAGCATTCAGCATGATAACTAACTGTAGACAGCATTCAGCATGATAACTAACTATAGACAGCATTCAGCATGATAACTAACTATAGACAGCATTCAGCATGATAACTAACTATAGACAGCATTCAGCATGATGACTAACTATAGACAGCATTCAGCATAATAACTAACTATAGACAGCATTCAGCATAATAACTAACTGTAGACAGCATTCAGCATGATAACTAACTGTACACAGCATTCAGCATGATAACTAACTATAGACAGCATTCAGCATGATAACTAACTATAGACAGCATTCAGCATGATAACTAACTATAGACAGCATTCAGCATGATAACTAACTCTAAATAGCATTCAGCACGATAACTAACTATAGAAAACATTCAGCATGATAACTAGCTATAGACAGCATTCAGCATGATAACTAACTATAGACAGCATTCAGCATGATAACTAACTATAGACAGCATTCAGCATGATAACTAACTATAGACAGCATTCAGCATGATAACTAACAGCAGACAGCATTCAGCATGATAATTAACTATAGACAGCATTCAGCATGATAACTAGCAGCATACAGCATTCAGCATGGTAACTAACTATAGACAGCATTTAGCATGATAACTAACTATAGACAGCATTCAGCATGATAACTAACTATAGACAGCATTCAGCATGATAACTAACTATAGACAGCATTCAGCATGATAACTAGCAGCATGCGGCATTCAGCATGGTAACTAACTATAGACAGCATTCAGCATGATAACTAATTATAGACAGCATTCAGCATGATAACTAACTATAGACAGCATTCAGCATGATAACTAACTATAGACAGCTTTCAGTATGATAACTAACTATAGACAGTATTCAGCATGATAACTAGCAGTAGACAGCATTCAGCGTGATAACTAGCAGTAGAGAGCATCCAGCATGATAACTAACTGTAGACAGCATTCAGCATGATAACTAACACTAGAGAGCATCCAGCATGATAACTAACTGTAGACAGCATTCAGCATGATAACTAGCAGTAGACAGCATTCAGCATGATAACTAACTGTAGACAGCATTCAGCATGATAACTAACACTAGAGAGCATTCAGCATGATAACTAACTGTAGACAGCATTCAGCATAATAACTAACTATAGACAACATTCAGCATGATAACTAACTGTAGACAGCATTCAGCATGATAACTAACACTAGAGAGCATTCAGCATGATAACTAACTATAGACAGCATTCAGCATGATAACTAACTGTAGACAGCATTGAGCATGATAACTAACACTAGAGAGCATTCAGCATAATAACTAACTCTAGACAACATTCAGCATGATAACTAACTATAGACAGCATTCAGCATTATAACTAACTGTAGACAGCATTCAGCATGATAACTAACACTAGACAGCATTCAGCATAATAACTAACTATAGACAGCATTCAGCATGATAACTAACTGTAGACAGCATTCAGCATGATAACTAACTCTAGAGAGCATTCAGCATGATAACTAACTATAGACAGCATTCAGCATGATAACTAACACTAGAGAGCATTCAGCATGATAACTAACTAACTGTAGACAGCATTCAGCATGATAACTAACTACAGACAGCATTCAGCATGATAACTAACTCTAGACAGCATTCAGCATAATAACTAACTATAGACAGCATTCAGCATGATAACTAACTACAGACAGCATTCAGCATGATAACTAACTCTAGAGAGCATTCAGCATAATAACTAACTAACCGTAGACAGCATTCAGCATGGTAACTAACTGTAGACAGCATTCAGCATAATAACTAACTCTAGACAACATTCAGCATGATAACTAACTAACTGTAGACAGCATTCAGCATGATAACTAACTACAGACAGCATTCAGCATGATAACTAACTGTAGACAGCATTCAGCATGATAACTAACTGTATACAGCATTCAGCATGATAACTAACTATAGACAGCATTCATCATGGTAACTAACTATAGACAGCATTCAGCATAATAACTAACTCTAGACAACATTCAGCATGATAACTAACTATAGACAGCATTCAGCATGATAACTAACTATAGACAGCATTCAGCATGATAACTAACTATAGACAGCATTCAGCATGATAACTACCTATAGACAGCATTCAGCATGATAACTAACACTAGACAGCATTCATCATGGTAACTAACTATAGACAGCATTCAGCATAATAACTAACTCTAGACAGCATTCAGTATGATAACTAACTACAGACAGCATTCAGCATGATAACTAACTCTAGACAACATTCAGCATGATAACTAACTACAGACAGCATTCAGCATGATAACTAACTGTAGACAGCATTCAGCATGATAACTAACTACAGACAGCATTCAGCATGATAACTAACTATAGATATCATTCAGCATGATAACTAACTATATACATCATTCAGCATGATAACTAACTATAGACAGCATTCAGCATGATAACTAGCTATAGACAGCATTCAGCATGATAACTAGCTATAGACAGCATTCAGCATAATAACTAACTCTAGACAAAATTCAGCATAATAACTAACTATAGACAGCATTCAGCATGATAACTAACTCTAGACAACATTCAGCATAATAACTAACTCTAGACAACATTCAGCATGATAACTAACTATAGACAGCATTCAGCATGATAACTAACTAAATGTAGACATCATTCAGCATGATAACTAACTACAGACAGCATTCAGCATGATAACTAACTGTAGAGAGCATTCAGCATGGTAACTAACTGTAGACAGCATTCAGCATGATAACTAACTGTAGACAGCATTCAGCATAATAACTAGCAGTAGAGAGCATTCAGCATGATAACTAGCAGTAGACAGCATTCAGCATGATAACTAGCAGTAGAGAGCATTCAGCATGGTAACTAACTATAGACAGCATTCAGCATTATATCTAACTATAGACAACATTCAGCATAATAACTAACTCTAGACAACATTCAGCATGATAACTAGCAGTAGACAGCATTCAGCATGATAACTAGCAGTAGAGAGCATTCAGCATGGTAACTAACTATAGACAGCATTCAGCATGATAACTAGCAGTAGACAGCATTCAGCATGATAACTAGCAGTAGAGAGCATTCAGCATGGTAACTAACTATAGACAGCATTTAGCATGATAACTAACTATAGACAACATTCAGCATAATAACTAACTATAGACAGCATTCAGCATGATAACTAACTAACTGTAGACAGCATTCAGCATGATAACTAACTACAGACAGCATTCAGCATGATAACTAACTCTAGACAGCATTCAGCATAATAACTAACTATAGACAGCATTCAGCATGATAACTAACTACAGACAGCATTCAGCATGATAACTAACTCTAGAGAGCATTCAGCATAATAACTAACTAACCGTAGACAGCATTCAGCATGATAACTAACTCTAGACAACATTCAGCATAATAACTAACTCTAGACAACATTCAGCATGATAACTAACTAACTGTAGACAGCATTCAGCATGATAACTAACTACAGACAGCATTCAGCATGATAACTAACTGTAGACAGCATTCAGCATGATAACTAACTGTAGACAGCATTCAGCATGATAACTAACTATAGACAGCATTCATCATGGTAACTAACTATAGACAGCATTCAGCATAATAACTAACTCTAGACAACATTCAGCATGATAACTAACTATAGACAGCATTCAGCATGATAACTAACTATAGACAGCATTCAGCATGATAACTAACTATAGACAGCATTCAGCATGATAACTACCTATAGACAGCATTCAGCATGATAACTAACACTAGACAGCATTCATCATGGTAACTAACTATAGACAGCATTCAGCATAATAACTAACTCTAGACAGCATTCAGTATGATAACTAACTACAGACAGCATTCAGCATGATAACTAACTCTAGACAACATTAAGCATAATAAATATCTCTAGACAACATTCAGCATGATAACTAACTATAGACAGCATTCAGCATGATAACTAACTATAGACAGCATTCAGCATGATAACTACCTATAGACAGCATTCAGCATGATAACTAACACTAGACAGCATTCATCATGGTAACTAACTATAGACAGCATTCAGCATAATAACTAACTCTAGACAGCATTCAGCATGATAACTAACTACAGACAGCATTCAGCATGATAACTAACTCTAGACAACATTCAGCATAATAACTAACTCTAGACAACATTCAGCATGATAACTAACTATAGACAGCATTCAACATAATAACTAACTCTAGACAGCATTCAGCATGATAACTAACTCTAGACAGCATTCAGCATGATAACTAACTATAGACAGCATTCAGCATGATAACTAACTCTAGACAACATTCAGCATAATAACTAACTCTAGACAACATTCAGCATGATAACTAACTATAGACAGCATTCAGCATGATAACTAACTCTAGACAACAATCAGCATAATAACTAACTCTAGACAACATTCAGCATGATAACTAACTATAGACAGCATTCAGCATGATAACTAACTCTAGACAGCATTCAGCATGATAACTAACTATAGACAGCATTCAGCATGATAACTAACTCTAGACAACATTCAGCATGATAACTAACTACAGACAGCATTCAGCATGATAACTAACTGTAGACAGCATTCAGCATGATAACTAACTACAGACAGCATTCAGCATGATAACTAACTATAGATATCATTCAGCATGATAACTAACTATAGACATCATTCAGCATGATAACTAACTATAGACAGCATTCAGCATGATAACTAGCTATAGACAGCATTCAGCATGATAACTAGCTATAGACAGCATTCAGCATAATAACTAACTCTAGACAAAATTCAGCATAATAACTAACTATAGACAGCATTCAGCATGATAACTAACTCTAGACAACATTCAGCATAATAACTAACTCTAGACAACATTCAGCATGATAACTAACTATAGACAGCATTCAGCATGATAACTAACTAAATGTAGACATCATTCAGCATGATAACTAACTACAGACAGCATTCAGCATGATAACTAACTGTAGAGAGCATTCAGCATGGTAACTAACTGTAGACAGCATTCAGCATGATAACTAACTGTAGACAGCATTCAGCATAATAACTAGCAGTAGAGAGCATTCAGCATGATAACTAGCAGTAGACAGCATTCAGCATGATAACTAGCAGTAGAGAGCATTCAGCATGGTAACTAACTATAGACAGCATTCAGCATTATATCTAACTATAGACAACATTCAGCATAATAACTAACTCTAGACAACATTCAGCATGATAACTAGCAGTAGACAGCATTCAGCATGATAACTAGCAGTAGAGAGCATTCAGCATGGTAACTAACTATAGACAGCATTCAGCATGATAACTAGCAGTAGACAGCATTCAGCATGATAACTAGCAGTAGAGAGCATTCAGCATGGTAACTAACTATAGACAGCATTTAGCATGATAACTAACTATAGACAACATTCAGCATAATAACTAACTATAGACAGCATTCAGCATGATAACTAACTAACTGTAGACAGCATTCAGCATGATAACTAACTACAGACAGCATTCAGCATGATAACTAACTCTAGACAGCATTCAGCATAATAACTAACTATAGACAGCATTCAGCATGATAACTAACTACAGACAGCATTCAGCATGATAACTAACTCTAGAGAGCATTCAGCATAATAACTAACTAACCGTAGACAGCATTCAGCATGGTAACTAACTGTAGACAGCATTCAGCATGGTAACTAACTGTAGACAACATTCAGCATGATAACTAACTATAGACAGCATTCAGCATAATAACTAACTCTAGACAACATGCAGCATAATAACTAACTCTAGACAACATTCAGCATGATAACTAACTATAGACAGCATTCAGCATGATAACTAACTAACTGTAGACAGCATTCAGCATGATAACTAACTACAGACAGCATTCAGCATGATAACTAACTCTAGACAACATTCAGCATAATAACTAACTCTAGACAACATTCAGCATGATAACTAACTATAGACAGCATTCAGCATGAATACTAACTAACTGTAGACATCATTCAGCATGATAACTAACTACAGACAGCATTCAGCATGATAACTAACTCTAGAGAGCATTCAGCATAATAACTAACTAACCGTAGACAGCATTCAGCATGGTAACTAACTGTAGACAGCATTCAGCATGGTAACTAACTGTAGACAACATTCAGCATGATAACTAACTATAGACAGCATTCAGCATAATAACTAACTCTAGACAACATTCAGCATAATAACTAACTCTAGACAACATTCAGCATGATAACTAACTATAGACAGCATTCAGCATGATAACTAACTAACTGTAGACAGCATTCAGCATGATAACTAACTACAGACAGCATTCAGCATGATAACTAACTCTAGACAACATTCAGCATAATAACTAACTCTAGACAATATTCAGCATGATAACTAACTATAGACAGCATTCAGCATGAATACTAACTAACTGTAGACATCATTCAGCATGATAACTAACTACAGACAGCATTCAGCATGATAACTAACTCTAGACAGCATTCAGCATAATAACTAACTATAGACATCATTCAGCATAATAACTAACTCTAGACAACATTCAGCATGATAACTAACTATAGACAGCATTCAGCATGATAACTAACTGTAGACAGCATTCAGCATAATAACTAACTCTAGACAACATTCAGCATGATAACTAACTATAGACAGCATTCAGCATGATAACTAACTATAGACAGCATTCAGCATGATAACTACCTCTAGACAGCATTCAGCATGATAACTAACACTAGACAGCATTCATCATGGTAACTAACTATAGACAGCATTCAGCATAATAACTAACTCTAGACAGCATTCAGCATGATAACTAACTACAGACAGCATTCAGCATGATAACTAACTCTAGACAACATTCAGCATAATAACTAACTCTAGACAACATTCAGCATGATAACTAACTATAGACAGCATTCAGCATGATAACTAACTCTAGACAACATTCAGCATAATAACTAACTCTATACAACATTCAGCATGATAACTAACTATAGACAGCATTCAGCATGATAACTAACTCTAGACAACATTCAGCATAATAACTAACTCTAGACAACATTCAGCATGATAACTAACTATAGACAGCATTCAGCATGATAACTAACTCTAGACAGCATTCAGCATGATAACTAACTATAGACAGCATTCACCATGATAACTAACTCTAGACAACATTCAGCATGATAACTAACTACAGACAGCATTCAGCATGATAACTAACTGTAGACAGCATTCAGCATGATTACTAGCTATAGACAGCATTCAGCATGATAACTAACTGTAGACAGCATTCAGCATGATAACTAGCTATAGACAGCATTCAGCATAATAACTAACTCTAGACAAAATTCAGCATAATAACTAACTATAGACAGCATTCAGCATGATAACTAACTCTAGACAACATTCAGCATAATAACTAACTCTAGACAACATTCAGCATGATAACTAACTACAGACAGCATTCAGCATGATAACTAACTAAATGTAGACATCATTCAGCATGATAACTAACTACAGACAGCATTCAGCATGATAACTAACTCTAGAGAGCATTCAGCATGGTAACTAACTGTAGACAGCATTCAGCATAATAACTAGCAGTAGAGAGCATTCAGCATGATAACTAGCAGTAGACAGCATTCAGCATGATAACTAGCAGTAGAGAGCATTCAGCATGGTAACTAACTATAGACAGCATTCAGCATTATATCTAACTATAGACAAGATTCAGCATAATAACTAACTCTAGACAACATTCAGCATGATAACTAGCAGTAGACAGCATTCAGCATGATAACTAGCAGTAGAGAGCATTCAGCATGGTAACTAACTATAGACAGCATTCAGCATGATAACTAGCAGTAGACAGCATTCAGCATGATAACTAGCAGTAGAGAGCATTCAGCATGGTAACTAACTATAGACAGCATTTAGCATGATAACTAACTATAGACAACATTCAGCATAATAACTAACTATAGACAGCATTCAGCATGATAACTAACTAACTGTAGACAGCATTCAGCATGATAACTAACTACAGACAGCATTCAGCATGATAACTAACTCTAGACAGCATTCAGCATAATAACTAAATATAGACAGTATTCAGCATGATAACTAACTACAGACAGCATTCAGCATGATAACTAACTATAGACAGCATTCAGCATGATAACTAACTATAGACAGCATTCAGCATAATAACTAACTCTAGACAACATTCAGCATAATAACTAACTCTAGACAACATTCAGCATGATAACTAACTATAGACAGCATTCAGCATGATAACTAACTGTAGACAGCATTCAGCATGATAACTAACTCTAGAGATTATTCAGCATAATAACTAACTCTAGACAACATTCAGCATGATAACTAACTATAGACAGCATTCAGCATGATAACTAACTAACTGTAGACAGCATTCAGCATGATAACTAACTACAGACAGCATTCATTATGATAACTAACTATAGACAGCATTCAACATGATAACTAACTCTAGAGAGCGTTCAGCATGATAACTAACTAAATGTAGACAGCATTCAGCATGATAACTAACACTAGACATCATTCAGCATGATAACTAACTACAGACAGCATTCAGCATGATAACTAACTCTAGAGAGCATTCAGCATGGTAACTAACTGTAGACAGCATTCAGCATAATAACTAGCAGTAGAGAGCATTCAGCATGATAACTAGCAGTAGACAGCATTCAGCATGATAACTAGCAGTAGACAGCATTCAGCATGATAACTAACTAAATGTAGACATCATTCAGCATGATAACTAACTACAGACAGCATTCAGCATGATAACTAACTCTAGAGAGCATTCAGCATGGTAACTAACTGTAGACAGCATTCAGCATGATAACTAACTGTAGACAGCATTCAGCATAATAACTAGCAGTAGAGAGCATTCAGCATGATAACTAGCAGTAGACAGCATTCAGCATGATAACTAGCAGTAGAGAGCATTCAGCATGGTAACTAACTATAGACAGCATTCAGCATTATATCTAACTATAGACAACATTCAGCATAATAACTAACTCTAGACAACATTCAGCATGATAACTAGCAGTAGACAGCATTCAGCATGATAACTAGCAGTAGAGAGCATTCAGCATGGTAACTAACTATAGACAGCATTCACATTATATCTAACTATAGACAACATTCAGCATAATAACTAACTCTAGACAACATTCAGCATGATAACTAACTATAGACAGCATCCAGCATGATAACTAACTATAGACAGCATTCAGCATGATAACTAGCAGTAGAGAGCATTCCGCATGGTAACTAACTATAGACAGCATTCAGCATGATTACTAGCAGTAGACAGCATTCAGCATGATAACTAGCAGTAGAGAGCATTCAGCATGGTAACTAACTATAGACAGCATTTAGCATGATAACTAACTATAGACAACATTCAGGATAATAACTAACTATAGACAGCATTCAGCATGATAACTAACTAACTGTAGACAGCATTCAGCATGATAACTAACTACAGACAGCATTCAGCATGATAACTAACTCTAGACAGCATTCAGCATAATAACTAACTATAGACAGCATTCAGCATAATAACTAACTCTAGACAACATTCAGCATAATAACTAACTCTAGACAACATTCAGCATGATAACTAACTAACTGTAGACAGCATTCAGCATGATAACTAACTACAGACAGCATTCAGCATGATAACTAACTATAGACAGCATTCAGCATGATAACTAACTATAGACAGCATTCAGCATAATAACTAACTCTAGACAACATTCAGCATAATAACTAACTCTAGACAACATTCAGCATGATAACTAACTATAGACAGCATTCAGCATGATAACTAACTGTAGACAGCATTCAGCATGATAACTAACTCTAGAGAGCATTCAGCATAATAACTAACTCTAGACAACATTCAGCATGATAACTAACTATAGACAGCATTCAGCATGATAACTAACTAACTGTAGACAGCATTCAACATGATAACTAACTCTAGAGAGCATTCAGCATGATAACTAACTAAATGTAGACAGCATTCAGCATGATAACTAACACTAGACATCATTCAGCATGATAACTAACTACAGACAGCATTCAGCATGATAACTAACTCTAGAGAGCATTCAGCATGGTAACTAACTGTAGACAGCATTCAGCATAATAACTAGCAGTAGAGAGCATTCAGCATGATAACTAGCAGTAGACAGCATTCAGCATGATAACTAGCAGTAGACAGCATTTAGCATGATAACTAGCAGTAGAGAGCATTCAGCATGATAACTAACTGTAGACAGCATTCAGCATGATAACTAACTCTAGAGAGCATTCAACATGATAACTAACTGTAGACAGCATTCAGCATGATAACTAACTGTAGACAACATTCAGCATGATAACTAACTGTAGACAGCATTCAGCATGATAACTAACTCTAGACAACATTCAGCATGATAACTAACTATAGACAGCATTCAGCATGATAACTAACTCTAGACAACAGTCAGCATGATAACTAACTATAGACAGCATTCAGCATAATAACTAACTCTAGACAACAATCAGCATGATAACTAACTATAGACAGCATTCAGCATGATAACTAACTAACTGTAGACAGCATTCAGCATGATAACTAACTACAGACAGCATTCAGCATGATAACTAACTCTAGACAACATTCAGCATAATAACTAACTCTAGACAACATTCAGCATGATAACTAACTATAGACAGCATTCAGCATGATAACTAACTATCTGTAGACAGCATTCAGCATGATAACTAACTACAGACAGCATTCAGCATGATAACTAACTCTAGACAACATTCAGCATGATAACTAACTATAGACAGCATTCAGCATGATAACTAACTGTAGACAGCATTCAGCATAATAACTAACTCTAGACAACATTCAGCATAATAACTAATTCTAGACAACATTCAGCATGATAACTAACTAACTGAAGACCGCATTCAGCATGATAACTAACTACAGACAGCATTCAGCAGAATAACTAACTCTAGACAACATTCAGCATAATAACTAACTCTAGACAACATTCAGCATGATAACTAACTAACTGTAGACAGCATTCAGCATGATAACTAACTAACTGTAGACAGCATTCAGCATGATAACTAACTAACTGTAGACAGCATTCAGCATGATAACTAACTACAGACAGCATTCAGCATGATAACTAACTCTAGACAACATTCAGCATAATAACTAACTCTAGACAACATTCAGCATGATAACTAACTATAGACAGCATTCAGCATGATAACTAACTAACTGTAGACAGCATTCAGCATGATAACTAACTACAGACAGCATTCAGCATGATAACTAACTCTAGACAGCATTCAGCATAATAACTAACTATAGACATCATTCAGCATAATAACTAACTCTAGACAACATTCAGCATGATAACTAACTATAGACAGCATTCAGCATGATAACTAACTAACTGTAGACAGCATTCAGCATGATAACTAACTATAGACAGCATTCAGCATAATAACTAATTCTAGACAACATTCAGCATGATAACTAACTAACTGAAGACCGCATTCAGCATGATAACTAACTACAGACAGCATTCAGCATGATAACTAACTATAGACAGCATTCACAATGATAACTAACTCTAGAGAGAATTCAGCATGATAACTAACTAAATGTAGACAGCATTCAGCATGATAACTAACACTAGACATCATTCAGCATGATAACTAACTACAGACAGCATTCAGCATGATAACTAACTATAGACAGCATTCAGCATGATAACTAACTATAGACAGCATTCAGCATGACAACTAACTATAGACAGCATGCAGCATGATAACTAACTATAGACAGCATTCAACATGATAACTAACTCTAGAGAGCATTCAGCATGATATCTAACTACAGACAGCATTCAGCATGATAACTAAGTCTAGAGAGCATTCAGCATAATAACTAACTAACTGTAGACAGCATTCAGCATGATAACTAACTATAGACAGCATTCAGCATGATAACTAGCAGTAGAGAGCATTCAGCATGATAACTAACTAATTATAGACAGCATTCAGCGTGATAACAAGCAGTAGAGAGCATTCAGCATGATAACTAACTAACTATAGACAGCATTCAGCATTATAACTAACACTAGACAGCATTCAGCATGATAACTAACTATAGACAGCATTCAGCATGATAACTAACTGTAGACAGCATTCAGCATGGTAACTAACTATAGACAGCATTCAGCATGATAACTAACTATAGACAGCATTCAGCATGATAACTAACTATAGACAGCATTCAGCATGATAACAAACTATAGACAGCATTCAGCATGATAACTAACTATAGACAGCATTCAGCATGATAACTAACTGTAGACAGCATTCAGCATGGTAACTAACTATAGACAGCATTCAGCATGATAACTAACTATAGACAGCATTCAGCATGATAACTAACTATAGACAGCATTCAGCATGATAACAAACTATAGACAGCATTCAGCATGATAACTAACTATAGACAGCATTCAGCATGATAACTAACTGTAGACAGCATTCAGCATGGTAACTAACTATAGACAGCATTCAGCATTATAACTAACTCTAGAGAGCATTCAGCATGATAACTAACTGTAGACAGCATTCAGCATGATAACTAACTATAGACAGCATTCAGCATGATAACTAGCAGTAGACAGCATTCAGCATGATAACTAACTATAGACAGCATTCAGCATGGTAACTAACTATAGACATTATTCAGCATGATAACTAACTATAGACAGCATTCAGCATGATAACTAGCAGTAGACAGCATTCAGCATGATAACTAGCAGTAGAGAGCATTCAGCATGATAACTAACTAAAGACAGCATTCAGCATGATAACAAGCAGTAGACAGCATTCAACATGATAACTAACTGTAGACAGCATTCAGCATGATAACTAACTGAAGACCGCATTCAGCATGATAACTAACTACAGACAGCATTCAGCATGATAACTAACTATAGACAGCATTCACAATGATAACTAACTCTAGAGAGAATTCAGCATGATAACTAACTAAATGTAGACAGCATTCAGCATGATAACTAACACTAGACATCATTCAGCATGATAACTAACTACAGACAGCATTCAGCATGATAACTAACTATAGACAGCATTCAGCATGATAACTAACTATAGACAGCATTCAGCATGACAACTAACTATAGACAGCATGCAGCATGATAACTAACTATAGACAGCATTCAACATGATAACTAACTCTAGAGAGCATTCAGCATGATATCTAACTACAGACAGCATTCAGCATGATAACTAAGTCTAGAGAGCATTCAGCATAATAACTAACTAACTGTAGACAGCATTCAGCATGATAACTAACTATAGACAGCATTCAGCATGATAACTAGCAGTAGAGAGCATTCAGCATGATAACTAACTAATTATAGACAGCATTCAGCGTGATAACAAGCAGTAGAGAGCATGCAGCATGATAACTAACTAACTATAGACAGCATTCAGCATTATAACTAACACTAGACAGCATTCAGCATGATAACTAACTATAGACAGCATTCAGCATGATAACTAACTGTAGACAGCATTCAGCATGGTAACTAACTATAGACAGCATTCAGCATGATAACTAACTATAGACAGCATTCAGCATGATAACTAACTATAGACAGCATTCAGCATGATAACAAACTATAGACAGCATTCAGCATGATAACTAACTATAGACAGCATTCAGCATGATAACTAACTGTAGACAGCATTCAGCATGGTAACTAACTATAGACAGCATTCAGCATGATAACTAACTATAGACAGCATTCAGCATGATAACTAACTATAGACAGCATCCAGCATGATAACAAACTATAGACAGCATTCAGCATGATAACTAACTGTAGACAGCATTCAGCATGGTAACTAACTATAGACAGCATTCAGCATTATAACTAACTCTAGAGAGCATTCAGCATGATAACTAACTGTAGACAGCATTCAGCATGATAACTAACTATAGACAGCATTCAGCATGATAACTAGCAGTAGACAGCATTCAGCATGATAACCAACTATAGAGAGCATTCAGCATGGTAACTAACTATAGACATTATTCAGCATGATAACTAACTATAGACAGCATTCAGCATGATAACTAGCAGTAGACAGCATTCAGCATGATAACTAGCAGTAGAGAGCATTCAGCATGATAACTAACTAAAGACAGCATTCAGCATGATAACAAGCAGTAGACAGCATTCAACATGATAACTAACTGTAGACAGCATTCAGCATGATAACTAACTGTAGACAGCATTCAGCATGATAACTAACTATAGACAGCATTCAGCATGATAACTAACTGTAGACAGCATTCAGCATGGTAACTAACTATAGACAGCATTCAGCATGATAACTAACTATAGACAGCATTCAGCATGATAACAAACTATAGACAGCATTCAGCATGATAACAAACTATAGACAGCATTCAGCATGGTAACTAACTATAGACAGCATTCAGCATGATAACTAACTCTAGAGAGCATTCAGCATGATAACTAACTATAGACAGCATTCAGCATGATATTAACTATAGACAGCATTCAGCATGATAACTAACTGTAGAGAGCATTCAGCATGATAACTAACTGTAGACAGCATTCAGCATGATAACTAACACTAGACAGCATTCAGCATTATAACTAAATCTAGACAGCATTCAGCATGGTAACTAACTATAGACAGCATTCAGCATGATAACTAACTATAGACAGCATTCAGCATGATAACTAACTATAGACAGCATTCAGCATGATAACTAACACTAGACAGCATTCAGCATTATAACTAAATCTAGACAGCATTCAGCATGGTAACTAACTATAGACAGCATTCAGCATGATAACTAACTATAGACAGCATTCAGCATGATAACTAACTATAGACAGCATTCAGCATGGTAACTAACTATAGACAGCATTCAGCATGATAACTAACTATAGACAGCATTCAGCATGATAACTAACTATAGACAGCATTCAGCATGGTAACTAACTATAGACATTATTCAGCATGATAACTAACTATAGACAGCATTCAGCATGATAACTAGCAGTAGACAGCATTCAACATGATAACTAACTGTATACAGCATTCAGCATGATAACTAACTATAGACAGCATTCAGAATGATAACTAACTATAGACAGCATTTAGCATGATAACTAGCAGCAGACAGCATTCAGCATGATAACTAACTGTAGACAGCATTCAGCATGTTAACTAGCAGCAGACAGCATTCAGCATGATAACTAACAATAGACAGCATTCAGCATGGTAAGTAACTATTGACAGCATTCAGCATGATAATTAACTATAGACATTATTCAGCATGATAACTAGCAGCAGACAGCATTCAGCATGATAACTAACTCTAGACACCATTCAGCATGGTAACTATTTATAGACAGCATTCAGCATGATAACTAACTATTGACAGCATTCAGCATGATAACTAGCAGTAGAGAGCGTTCAGCATGATAACTAACTGTACACAGCATTCAGCATGATAACTAACACTAGACAGCATTCAGCATGATAACTAACTGTAGACAGCATTCAGCATAATAACTATCTCTAGACAACATTCAGCATAATAACTAATTCTAGACAACATTCAGCATGATAACTAACTATAGACAACATTCAACATGATAACTAACTCTAGAGAGCATTCAGCATGATAACTAACTAAATGTAGACAGCATTCAGCATGATAACTAACTACAGACAGCATTCAGCATGATAACTAACTCTAGAGAGCATTCAGCATAATAACTAACTAACTGTAGACAGCATTCAGCATGATAACTAACTAACTATAGACAGCATTCAGCATGATAACTAACTATAGACAGCATTCAGCATGATAACTAGCAGTAGAGAGCATTCAGCATGATAACTAACTAATTATAGACAGCATTCAGCGTGATAACAAGCAGTAGAGAGCATTCAGCATGATAACTCACTAACTATAGACAGCATTCAGCCTTATAACTAACTGTAGACAGCATTCAGCATGATAACTAACTATAGACAGCATTCAGCATGATAACTAACTGTAGACAGCATTCAGCATGGTAACTAACTATAGACAGCATTCCGCATGATAATAAACTATAGACAGCATTCAGCATGATAACTAACTATAGACAGCATTCAGCATGATAACTAACTATAGACAGCATTCAGCATGATATTAACTATAGACAGCATTCAGCATGATAACTAGCAGTAGAGAGCATTCAGCATGATAACTAGCAGTAGACAGCATTCAGCATGATAACTAACTGTAGAGAGCATTCAGCATGATAACTAACTGTAGACAGCATTCAGCATGATAACTAACTGTAGACAGCATTCAGCATGATAACTAACACTAGACAGTATTCAGCATGATAACTAACTCTAGACAGCATTCAGCATGGTAACTAACTATAGACAGCATTCAGCATGATAACTAACTATAGACAGCATTCAGCATGATAACTAACTATAGACAGCATTCAGCATGATAACTAACTATACACAGCATTCAGCATGGTAACTAACTATAGACATTATTCAGCATGATAACTAACTATAGACAGCATTCAGCATGATAACTAGCAGTAGACAGCATTCAGCATGATAACTAGCAGTAGAGAGCATTCAGCATGATAACTAACTAAAGACAGCATTCAGCATGATAACTAACTGTAGACAGCATTCAGAATGATAACTAACTGTATACATTATTCAGCATGATAACTAACTATAGACAGCATTCAGCATGATAACTAGCAGTAGACACCATTCAGCATGATAACTAGCACTAGAGAGCATTCAGCATGGTAACTAACTGTAGACAGCATTCAGCATGATAACTAGCAGTAGAGAGCATTCAGCATGATAACTAACTAATTTTAGACAGCATTCAGCATGATAACTAGCAGTAGAGAGCATTCCGCATGATAACTAACTAAGTATAGACAGCATTCAGCATTATAACTAACGGTAGACAGCATTCAGCATGATAACTAACTATAGACAGCATTCAGCATGATAACTAACTATAGACAGCATTCAGCATGATAACTAACTATAGACAGCATTCAGCATGATAACTAGCAGTAGAGAGCATTCAGCATGATAACTAACTAATTTTAGACAGCATTCAGCATGATAACTAGCAGTAGAGAGCATTCCGCATGATAACCAACTAACTATAGACAGCATTCAGCATTATATCTAACGGTAGACAGCATTCAGCATGATAACTAACTATAGACAGCATTCAGTATGATAACTAACTATAGACAGCATTCAGCATGATAACTAACTATAGACAGCATTCAGCATGGTAACTAACTATAGACAGCATTCAGCATGATAACTAACTATAGACAGCATTCAGCATGATAACTAGCAGCAGACAGCATTCAGCATGATAACTAACCATAGACAGCATTCAGCATGATAACTAACTCTAGAGAGCATTCAGCATAATAACTAACTAACTGTAGACAGCATTCAGCATGATAACTAACTATAGACAGCATTCAGCATGATAACAAGCAGTAGAGAGCATTCAGCATGATAACTAACTAATTATAGGCAGCAATCAGCATGATAACTAGCAGTAGAGAGCATTCAGCATGATAACTAACTAACTATAGACAGCATTTAGCATTATATCTAACTGTAAACAGCATTCAGCATGATAACTAACTATAGACAGCATTGAGCATGATAACTAACTGTAGACAGCATTCAGCATGATAACTAACTATAGACAGCATTCAGCATGATAACTAACTCTAGAGAGCATTCAGCATAATAACTAACTAACTATAGACAGCATTCAGCATGATAACTAACTATAGACAGCATTCAGCATGATAACTAGCAGTAGAGAGCATTCAGCATGATAACTAACTAATTTTAGACAGCATTCAGCATGATAACTAGCAGTAGAGAGCATTCCGCATGATAACTAACTAACTATAGACAGCATTCAGCATTATAACTAACGGTAGAAAGCATTCAGCATGATAACTAACTATAGACAGCATTCAGCATGATAACTAACTATAGACAGTATTCAGCATGATAACTAATTCTAGACAACATTCAGCATGATAACTAACTATAGACAGCATTCAACATGATAACTAACTCTATACAACATTCAGCATGATAACTAACTAAATGTAGACATAATTCAGCATGATAACTAACTACAGACAGCATTCAGCATGATAACTAACTGTAGACAGCATTCAGCATAATAACTAACTCTAGACAACATTCAGCATAATAACTAATTCTAGACAACATTCAGCATGATAACTAACTATAGACAGCATTCAACATGATAAATAACTCTAGAGAGCATTCAGCATGATAACTAACTAAATGTAGACAGCATTCAGCATGATAACTAACTACAGACAGCATTCAGCATGATAACTAACTCTAGAGAGCATTCAGCATAATAACTAACTAACTGTAGACAGCATTCAGCATGATAACTAACTATAGACAGCATTCAGCATGATAACTAGCAGTAGAGAGCATTCTGCATGATAACTAACTAATTATAGACAGCATTCAGCGTGATAACAAGCAGTAGAGAGCATTCTGCATGATAACTCACTAACTATAGACAGCATTCAGCCTTATAACTAACTGTAGACAGCATTCAGCATGATAACTAACTATAGACAGCATTCAGCATGATAACTAACTGTAGACAGCATTCAGCATGGTAACTAACTATAGACAGCATACCGCATGATAATTAACTATAGACAGCATTCAGCATGATAACTAACTATAGACAGCATTCAGCATGATAACTAACTATAGACAGCATTCAGCATGATAACTAACTCTAGAGAGCATTCAGCATGATAACTAACTGTAGACAGCATTCAGCATGATAACTAGCAGTAGAGAGCATTCAGCATGATAACTAACTAATTTTAGACAGCATTCAGCATGATAACTAGCAGTAGAGAGCATTCCGCATGATAACTAACTAAGTATAGACAGCATTCAGCATTATAACTAACGGTAGACAGCATTCAGCATGATAACTAACTATAGACAGCATTCAGCATGATAACTAACTATAGACAGCATTCAGCATGATAACTAACTATAGACAGCATTCAGCATGATAACTAGCAGTAGAGAGCATTCAGCATGATAACTAACTAATTTTAGACAGCATTCAGCATGATAACTAGCAGTAGAGAGCATTCCGCATGATAACCAACTAACTATAGACAGCATTCAGCATTATATCTAACGGTAGACAGCATTCAGCATGATAACTAACTATAGACAGCATTCAGTATGATAACTAACTATAGACAGCATTCAGCATGATAACTAACTATAGACAGCATTCAGCATGGTAACTAACTATAGACAGCATTCAGCATGATAACTAACTATAGACAGCATTCAGCATGATAACTAGCAGCAGACAGCATTCAGCATGATAACTAACCATAGACAGCATTCAGCATGATAACTAACTCTAGAGAGCATTCAGCATAATAACTAACTAACTGTAGACAGCATTCAGCATGATAACTAACTATAGACAGCATTCAGCATGATAACAAGCAGTAGAGAGCATTCAGCATGATAACTAACTAATTATAGGCAGCAATCAGCATGATAACTAGCAGTAGAGAGCATTCAGCATGATAACTAACTAACTATAGACAGCATTTAGCATTATATCTAACTGTAAACAGCATTCAGCATGATAACTAACTATAGACAGCATTGAGCATGATAACTAACTGTAGACAGCATTCAGCATGATAACTAACTATAGACAGCATTCAGCATGATAACTAACTCTAGAGAGCATTCAGCATAATAACTAACTAACTATAGACAGCATTCAGCATGATAACTAACTATAGACAGCATTCAGCATGATAACTAGCAGTAGAGAGCATTCAGCATGATAACTAACTAATTTTAGACAGCATTCAGCATGATAACTAGCAGTAGAGAGCATTCCGCATGATAACTAACTAACTATAGACAGCATTCAGCATTATAACTAACGGTAGAAAGCATTCAGCATGATAACTAACTATAGACAGCATTCAGCATGATAACTAACTATAGACAGTATTCAGCATGATAACTAATTCTAGACAACATTCAGCATGATAACTAACTATAGACAGCATTCAACATGATAACTAACTCTAGACAACATTCAGCATGATAACTAACTAAATGTAGACATAATTCAGCATGATAACTAACTACAGACAGCATTCAGCATGATAACTAACTGTAGACAGCATTCAGCATAATAACTAACTCTAGACAACATTCAGCATAATAACTAATTCTAGACAACATTCAGCATGATAACTAACTATAGACAGCATTCAACATGATAAATAACTCTAGAGAGCATTCAGCATGATAACTAACTAAATGTAGACAGCATTCAGCATGATAACTAACTACAGACAGCATTCAGCATGATAACTAACTCTAGAGAGCATTCAGCATAATAACTAACTAACTGTAGACAGCATTCAGCATGATAACTAACTATAGACAGCATTCAGCATGATAACTAGCAGTAGAGAGCATTCTGCATGATAACTAACTAATTATAGACAGCATTCAGCGTGATAACAAGCAGTAGAGAGCATTCTGCATGATAACTCACTAACTATAGACAGCATTCAGCCTTATAACTAACTGTAGACAGCATTCAGCATGATAACTAACTATAGACAGCATTCAGCATGATAACTAACTGTAGACAGCATTCAGCATGGTAACTAACTATAGACAGCATACCGCATGATAATTAACTATAGACAGCATTCAGCATGATAACTAACTATAGACAGCATTCAGCATGATAACTAACTATAGACAGCATTCAGCATGATAACTAACTCTAGAGAGCATTCAGCATGATAACTAACTGTAGACAGCATTCAGCATGATAACTAACTATAGACAGCATTCAGCATGATATTAACTATAGACAGCATTCAGCATGATAACTAGCAGTAGCGAGCATTCAGCATGATAACTAGCAGTAGACAGCATTCAGCATGATAACTAACTGTAGAGAGCATTCAGCATGATAACTAACTGTAAACAGCATTCAGCATGATAACTAACTGTAGACAGCATTCAGCATGATAACTAACACTAGACAGCATTCAGCATGATAACTAACTCTAGACAGCATTCAGCATGGTAACTAACTATAGACAGCATTCAGCATGATAACTAACTATAGACAGCATTCAGCATGATAACTAACTATAGACAGCATTCAGCATGATAATTAACTATAGACAGCATTCAGCATTGTAACTAACTATAGACATTATTCAGCATGATAACTAACTATAGACAGCATTCAGCATGATAACTAACTGTAGACAGCATTCAGAATGATTACTAACTGTATACATTATTCAGCATGATAACTAACTATAGACAGCATTCAGCATGATAACTAACTGTAGACAGCATTCAGCATGATAACTAGCAGTAGACACCATTCAGCATGATAACTAGCACTAGAGAGCATTCAGCATGATATCTAACTATAGACAGCATTCAGCATGATAACTAACTATAGACACCATTCAGCATGGTAACTAACTATAGACAGCATTCAGTATGATAACTAGCAGTAGACAGCATTCAGCATGATAACTAGCAGTAAAGAGAATTCAGCATGATAACTAACTGTAGACAGCATTCAGCATGATAACTAGCAGTAGAGAGCATTCAGCATGATAACTAACTAATTTTAGACAGCATTCAGCATGATAACTAGCAGTAGAGAGCATTGCGCATGATAACTAACTAACTATAGACAGCATTCAGCATTATAACTAACGGTAGACAGCATTCAGCATGATAACTAACTATAGACAGCATTCAGCATGATAACTAACTATAGACAGCATTCAGCATGATAACTAACTATAGACAGCATTCAGCATGATAACTAGCAGTAGAGAGCATTCAGCATGATAACTAACTAATTTTAGACAGCATTCAGCATGATAACTAGCAGTAGAGAGCATTCCGCATGATAACTACCTAACTATAGACAGCATTCAGCATTATAACTAACGGTAGACAGCATTCAGCATGATAACTAACTATAGACAGCATTCAGCATGATAACTAACTATAGACAGCATTCAGCATGATAACTAACTATAGACAGCATTCAGCATGGTAACTTACTATAGACAGCATTCAGCATGATAACTAACTATAGACAGCATTCAGCATGATAACTAGCAGCAGACAGCATTCAGCATGATAACTAACCATAGACAGCATTCAGCATGATAACTAACTCTAGAGAGCATTCAGCATAATAACTAACTAACTGTAGACAGCATTCAGCATGATAACTAACTATAGACAGCATTCAGCATGATAACAAGCAGTAGAGAGCATTCAGCATGATAACTAACTAATTATAGGCAGCAATCAGCATGATAACTAGCAGTAGAGAGCATTCAGCATGATAACTAACTAACTATAGACAGCATTTAGCATTATATCTAACTGTAAACAGCATTCAGCATGATAACTAACTATAGACAGCATTGAGCATGATAACTAACTGTAGATAGCATACAGCATGATAACTAACTATAGACAGCATTCAGCATGATAACTAACTCTAGAGAGCATTCAGCATAATAACTAACTAACTATAGACAGCATTCAGCATGATAACTAACTATAGACAGCATTCAGCATGATAACTAGCAGTAGAGAGCATTCAGCATGATAACTAACTAATTTTAGACAGCATTCAGCATGATAACTAGCAGTAGAGAGCATTCCGCATGATAACTAACTAACTATAGACAGCATTCAGCATTATAACTAACGGTAGAAAGCATTCAGCATGATAACTAACTATAGACAGCATTCAGCATGATAACTAACTATAGACAGTATTCAGCATGATAACAAACTATAGACAGCATTCAGCATGGTAACTAACTATAGACAGCATTCAGCATGATAACTAACTATAGACAGCATTCAGCATGATAACTAGCAGCAGACAGCATTCAGCATGATAAGTAACTATAGACAGCATTCAGCATGATAACTAACTATAGACAGCATTCAGCATGGTAACTAACTATAGACAGCATTCAGCATGATAACTAACTATAGACAGCATTCAGCATGATAACTAGCAGCAGACAGCATTCAGCATGATAAGTAACTATAGACAGCATTCAGCATGGTAACTAACTATAGACAGCATTCAGCATGATAACTAACTATAGACAGCATTCAGCATGATAACTAGCTATAGACAGCATTCAGCATGATAACTAACTCTAGACAACATTCATCATGATAACTAACTATAGACAGCATTCAGCATGATAACTAACTATAGACAGCATTCAGCATGATAACTAACTACAGACAGCATTCAGCATGATAACTAACTCTAGAGAGCATTCAGCATAATAACTAACTAACAGTAGACAGCATACAGCATGATAACTAACTATAGACAGCATTCAGCATGATAACTATTTGTAGAGAGCATTCAGCATGATAACTAACTAATGATAGACAGCATTCAGCGTGATAACAAGCAGTAGAGAGCATTCAACATGATAACTAACTGTAGACACCATTCAGCATGATAACTAACTGTAGACAGCATTCAGCATGATAACTAACACTAGAAAGCATTCAGCACAATAACTACCGCTAGAGAGCATTCAGCATGATAACTAACTGTAGACAGCATTCAGCATGATAACTAACTGTAGACAGCATTCAGCATAATAACTAACTGTAGACAGCATTCAGCATGACAACTAACTATATACAGCATTCAGCATGATAACTAACGAACTGTAGACAGCATTCATCATGATAACTAACTATAGACAGCATTCAGCATGATAACTAACGAACTGTAGACAGCATTCAGCATGATAACTAACTACAGACAGCATTCAACATGATAACTAACTCTAGAGAGCATTCAGCATAATAACTAACTAACCGTAGACAGCATTCAGCATGATAACTAACTATAGATAGCATTCAGCATGATAACTATTAGTAGAGAGCATTCAGCATGATAACTAACTAATGATAGACAGCATTCAGAGTGATAACAAGCAGTAGAGAGCATTCAGCATGATAACTCACTAACTATAGACAGCATTCAGCATTTTAACTAACTGTACACAGCATTCAGCATGATAACTAACTATAGACAGCATTCAGCATGATAACTAACTGTAGACAGCATTCAGCATGATAACTAACTATAGACATCATTCAGCATGGTAACTAACTATAGACAGCATTCAGCATGATAACTAACTGTAGACAGCATTCAGCATGATAACTAACTGTAGACAGCATTAAGCATGATAACTAACTGTAGACAGCATTCAGCATGATAACTAACTGTAGACAGCATTTAGCATGATAACTAACTGTAGACAGCATTAAGCATGATAACTAACTGTAGACAGCATTCAGCATGATAACTAACTGTAGACAGCATTTAGCATGATAACTAACTGTAGACAGCATTCAGCATGATAACTAACACTAGACAGCATTCAGCATGATAACTAACTCTAAATAGCATTCAGCATAATAATTAACTGTAGACAGCATTCAGCATGATAACTAACTATAGACAGCATTCAGCATGATAACTAACTATAGACAGTATTCAGCATGATAACTAGCAGCAGACAGCATTCAGCATGATAACTAACTATAGACAGCATTCAGCATGGTAACTAACTATAGACAGCATTCAGCATGATAACTAGCAGCAGACAGCATTCAGCATAATAACTAACACTAGACAGCATTCAGCATGATAACTAACTATAGACAGCATTCAGCATGATAACTAACTATAGACAGCATTCAGCATGATAACTAACTATAGACAGTATTCAGCATGATAACTAGCAGCAGACAGCATTCAGCATGATAACTAACTATAGACAGCATTCAGCATGGTAACTAACTATAGACAGCATTCAGCATGATAACTAGCAGCAGACAGCATTCAGCATAATAACTAACACTAGACAGCATTCAGCATGATAACTAACTATAGACAGCATTCAGCATGATAACTAACTATAGACAGCATTCAGCATGGTAACTAACTATAGACAGCATTCAGCATTATAACTAACGGTAGACAGCATTCAGCATGATAACTAACTATAGACAGCATTCAGCATGATAACTAACTATAGACAGCATTCAGCATGATAACTAACTATAGACAGCATTCAGCATGGTAACTAACTATAGACAGCATTCAGCATGATAACTAACTATATACAGCATTCAGCATGATAACTAGCAGCAGACAGCATTCAGCATGATAAGTAACTATAGACAGCATTCAGCATGGTAACTAACTATAGACAGCATTCAGCATGATAACTAACTATAGACAGCATTCAGCATGATAACTAGCTATATACAGCATTCAGCATGATAACTAACTCTAGACAACATTCATCATGATAACTAACTATAGACAGCATTCAGCATGATAACTAACTATAGACAGCATTCAGCATGATAACTAACTCTAGAGAGCATTCAGCATAATAACTAACTAACCGTAGACAGCATTCAGCATGATAACTAACTATAGACAGCATTCAGCATGATAACTAGCAGTAGAGAGCATTCAGCATGATAACTAACTGTAGACAACATTCAGCATGATAACTAACTAACCGTAGACAGCATTCAGCATGATAACTAACTATAGACAGCATTCAGCATAATAACTAACTGTAGACACCATTCAGCATGATAACTAACTGTAGACAACATTCAGCATGATAACTAACACTAGAAAGCATTCAGCACAATAACTACCGCTAGAGAGCATTCAGCATGATAACTAGCAGTAGACAGCATTCAGCATGATAACTAACTGTAGACAGCATTCAGCATGATAACTAACTCTAGACAGCATTAGGAATGATAACTAACTGGAGACAGCATTCAGCATAATAACTAACTGTAGACAACATTCATCATGATAACTAACTATAGACAGCATTCAGCATGATAACTAACGAACTGTAGACAGCATTCAGCATGATAACTAACTACAGACAGCATTCAGCATGATAACTAACTCTAGAGAGCATTCAGCATAATAACTAACTAACCGTAGACAGCATTCAGCATGATAACTAACTATAGATAGCATTCAGCATGATAACTAGCAGTAGAGAGCATTCAGCATGATAACTCACTAACTATAGACAGCATTCAGCATGATAACTAACTATAGACAGCTCTGAGCATGATAACTAACTATAGACAGCATTCAGCATGATAAATAACTATAGACAGCATTCAGCATGATAACTAACTATAGACAGCATTCAGCATGATAACTAACTGTAGACAGCATTAAGCATGATAACTAACTGTAGACAGCATTCAGCATGATTACTAACTGTAGACAGCATTTAGCATGATAACTAACTGTAGACAGCATTCAGCATGATAACTAACACAAGACAGCATTCAGCATGATAACTAACTCTAAATAGCATTCAGCATAATAATTAACTGTAGACAGCATTCAGCATGATAACTAACTATAGACAGCATTCAGCATGATAACTAACTATAGACAGTATTCAGCATGATAAATAGCAGCAGACAGCATTCAGCATGATAACTAACTATAGACAGCATTCAGCATGGTAACTAACTATAGACAGCATTCAGCATGATAACTAGCAGCAGACAGCATTCAGCATAATAACTAACACTAGACAGCATTCAGCATGAAACTAACTATAGACAGCATTCAGCATGATAACTAACTATAGACAGCATTCAGCATGATAACTAACTATAGACAGCATTGAGCATGATAACTAACTGTAGACAGCATTCAGCATGATAACTAACTATTGACAACATTCAGCATGATAACTAACTGTAGACAGCATTCAGCATGATAACTAACTATAGACATCATTCAGCATGATAACTAGCAGTAGACAGCATTCAGCATGATAACTAACTGTAGACAGCATTCAGCATGATAACTAACTATAGACAGCATTCAGCATGATAACTAACTGTAGACAGCATTCAGCATGATAACTAACTATAGACAGCATTCAGCATGATAACTAGCAGTAGACAGCATTCAGCATGATAACTAGCAGTAGAGCGATTCAGCATGATAACTAACTGTAGACAGCATTCAGCATGATAACTAACTATAGACAGCATTGAGCATGATAACTAACTGTAGACAGCATTCAGCATGATAACTAACTATAGACAGCATTCAGCATGATAACTAACTATAGACAGCATTCAGCATGATAACTAACTATATACAGCATTCAGCATGATAACTAACTGTAGACAGCATTTAGCATGATAACTAACTATAGACAGCATTCAGCATGATAACTAACTGTAGACAGCATGCAGCACGATAACTAGCAGTAGACAGCATTCAGCATGATAACTAACTCAATACAGCATTCAACATAATAACTAACTAACTATAGACAGCATTGAGCATGATAACTAACTGTAGACAGCATTCAGCATGATAACTAACTATTGACAGCATTCAGCATAATAAATAACTATAGACAGCATTCAGCATGGTAACAAGCAGTAGAGAGCATTCAGGATGATAACTAACTAATTATAGACAGCATTCAGCATGATAACTAGCAGTAGAGAGCATTCAGCATGATAACTAACTAATTATAGACAGCATTCAGCATGATAATTAACTGTAGACAGCATTCAGCATGATAACTAACTCTAGAGAGCATTCAGCATAATAACTAACTAACTGTAGACAGCATTCAGCATGATAACTAACTATAGACAGCATTCAGCATGATAACAAGCAGTAGAGAGCATTCAGCATGATAACTTACTAATTATAGGCAGCATTCAGCATGATAACTAGCAGTAGAGAGCATTCAGCATGATAACTAACTAACTATAGACAGCATTTAGCATTATATCTAACTGTAGACAGCATTCAGCATGATAACTAACTATAGATAACATTCAGCATGATAACTAACTGTAGACAGCATTCAGCATGATAACTAACTATAGACAGCATTCAGCATGATAACTAACTGTAGACAGCATTCAGCATGATAACTAACTATAGACATCATTCAGCATGGTAACTAACTATAGACAGCATTCAGCATGATAACTAACTGTAGACAGCATTCAGCATGATAACTAACTGTAGACAGCATTAAGCATGATAACTAACTGTAGACAGCATTCAGCATGATAACTAACTGTAGACAGCATTTAGCATGATAACTAACTGTAGACAGCATTAAGCATGATAACTAACTGTAGACAGCATTCAGCATGATAACTAACTGTAGACAGCATTTAGCATGATAACTAACTGTAGACAGCATTCAGCATGATAACTAACACTAGACAGCATTCAGCATGATAACTAACTCTAAATAGCATTCAGCATAATAATTAACTGTAGACAGCATTCAGCATGATAACTAACTATAGACAGCATTCAGCATGATAACTAACTATAGACAGTATTCAGCATGATAACTAGCAGCAGACAGCATTCAGCATGATAACTAACTATAGACAGCATTCAGCATGGTAACTAACTATAGACAGCATTCAGCATGATAACTAGCAGCAGACAGCATTCAGCATAATAACTAACACTAGACAGCATTCAGCATGATAACTAACTATAGACAGCATTCAGCATGATAACTAACTATAGACAGCATTCAGCATGATAACTAACTATAGACAGTATTCAGCATGATAACTAGCAGCAGACAGCATTCAGCATGATAACTAACTATAGACAGCATTCAGCATGGTAACTAACTATAGACAGCATTCAGCATGATAACTAGCAGCAGACAGCATTCAGCATAATAACTAACACTAGACAGCATTCAGCATGATAACTAACTATAGACAGCATTCAGCATGATAACTAACTATAGACAGCATTCAGCATGGTAACTAACTATAGACAGCATTCAGCATTATAACTAACGGTAGACAGCATTCAGCATGATAACTAACTATAGACAGCATTCAGCATGATAACTAACTATAGACAGCATTCAGCATGATAACTAACTATAGACAGCATTCAGCATGGTAACTAACTATAGACAGCATTCAGCATGATAACTAACTATAGACAGCATTCAGCATGATAACTAGCAGCAGACAGCATTCAGCATGATAAGTAACTATAGACAGCATTCAGCATGGTAACTAACTATAGACAGCATTCAGCATGATAACTAACTATAGACAGCATTCAGCATGATAACTAGCTATATACAGCATTCAGCATGATAACTAACTCTAGACAACATTCATCATGATAACTAACTATAGACAGCATTCAGCATGATAACTAACTATAGACAGCATTCAGCATGATAACTAACTACAGACAGCATTCAGCATGATAACTAACTCTAGAGAGCATTCAGCATAATAACTAACTAACCGTAGACAGCATTCAGCATGATAACTAACTATAGACAGCATTCAGCATGATAACTAGCAGTAGAGAGCATTCAGCATGATAACTAACTGTAGACACCATTCAGCATGATAACTAACTGTAGACAGCATTCAGCATGATAACTAACACTAGAAAGCATTCAGCACAATAACTACCGCTAGAGAGCATTCAGCATGATAACTAGCAGTAGACAGCATTCAGCATGATAACTAACTGTAGACAGCATTCAGCATGATAACTAACTCTAGACAGCATTAGGAATGATAACTAACTGGAGACAGCATTCAGCATAATAACTAACTGTAGACAACATTCATCATGATAACTAACTATAGACAGCATTCAGCATGATAACTAACGAACTGTAGACAGCATTCAGCATGATAACTAACTACAGACAGCATTCAGCATGATAACTAACTCTAGAGAGCATTCAGCATAATAACTAACTAACCGTAGACAGCATTCAGCATGATTACTAACTGTAGACAGCATTTAGCATGATAACTAACTGTAGACAGCATTCAGCATGATAACTAACACAAGACAGCATTCAGCATGATAACTAACTCTAAATAGCATTCAGCATAATAATTAACTGTAGACAGCATTCAGCATGATAACTAACTATAGACAGCATTCAGCATGATAACTAACTATAGACAGTATTCAGCATGATAACTAGCAGCAGACAGCATTCAGCATGATAACTAACTATAGACAGCATTCAGCATGGTAACTAACTATAGACAGCATTCAGCATGATAACTAGCAGCAGACAGCATTCAGCATAATAACTAACACTAGACAGCATTCAGCATGAAACTAACTATAGACAGCATTCAGCATGATAACTAACTATAGACAGCATTCAGCATGATAACTAACTATAGACAGCATTGAGCATGATAACTAACTGTAGACAGCATTCAGCATGATAACTAACTATTGACAACATTCAGCATGATAACTAACTGTAGACAGCATTCAGCATGATAACTAACTATAGACATCATTCAGCATGATAACTAGCAGTAGACAGCATTCAGCATGATAACTAACTGTAGACAGCATTCAGCATGATAACTAACTATAGACAGCATTCAGCATGATAACTAACTGTAGACAGCATTCAGCATGATAACGAACTATAGACAGCATTCAGCATGATAACTAGCAGTAGACAGCATTCAGCATGATAACTAGCAGTAGAGCGATTCAGCATGATAACTAACTGTAGACAGCATTCAGCATGATAACTAACTATAGACAGCATTGAGCATGATAACTAACTGTAGACAGCATTCAGCATGATAACTAACTATAGACAGCATTCAGCATGATAACTAACTATAGACAGCATTCAGCATGATAACTAACTATAGACAGCATTCAGCATGATAACTAACTGTAGACAGCATTTAGCATGATAACTAACTATAGACAGCATTCAGCATGATAACTAACTGTAGACAGCATTCAGCACGATAACTAGCAGTAGACATCATTCAGCATGATAACTAACTCAATACAGCATTCAACATAATAACTAACTAACTATAGACAGCATTGAGCATGATAACTAACTGTAGACAGCATTCAGCATGATAACTAACTATTGACAGCATTCAGCATGATAAATAACTATAGACAGCATTCAGCATGGTAACAAGCAGTAGAGAGAATTCAGGATGATAACTAACTAATTATAGACAGCATTCAGCATGATAACTAGCAGTAGAGAGCATTCAGCATGATAACTAACTAATTATAGACAGCATTCAGCATGATAATTAACTGTAGACAGCATTCAGCATGATAACTAACTCTAGAGAGCATTCAGCATAATAACTAACTAACTGTAGACAGCATTCAGCATGATAACTAACTATAGACAGCATTCAGCATGATAACAAGCAGTAGAGAGCATTCAGCATGATAACTTACTAATTATAGGCAGCATTCAGCATGATAACTAGCAGTAGAGAGCATTCAGCATGATAACTAACTAACTATAGACAGCATTTAGCATTATATCTAACTGTAGACAGCATTCAGCATGATAACTAACTATAGATAACATTCAGCATGATAACTAACTGTAGACAGCATTCAGCATGATAACTAACTATAGACAGCATTCAGCATGATAACTAACTAACTATAGACAGCATTCAGCATGATAACTAGCAGTAGAGAGCATTCAGCATGATAACTAACTAACTATAGACAGCATTCAGCATTATATTTAACGGTAGACAGCATTCAGCATTATAACTAACTATAGACAGCATTCAGCATGATAAATAACTATAGACAGCATTCAGCATGATAACTAACTATAGACAGCATTCAGCATGATAACTAACTATAGACAGCATTCAACATGATAACTACCTATAGATAACATTCAGCATGATAACTAACTGTAGACAGCATTCAGCATGATAACTAACTATAGACAGCATTCAGCATGATAACTAACTAACTATAGACAGCATTCAGCATGATAACTAGCAGTAGAGAGCATTCAGCATGATAACTAACTAACTATAGACAGCATTCAGCATTATATTTAACGGTAGACAGCATTCAGCATTATAACTAACTATAGACAGCATTCAGCATGATAAATAACTATAGACAGCATTCAGCATGATAACTAACTATAGACAGCATTCAGCATGATAACTAACTATAGACAGCATTCAACATGATAACTACCTATAGACTGCATTCAGCATGATAACTAACTATAGACAGCATTCAGCATGATAACTAGCAGTAGACAGCATTCAGCATGATAACTAGCAGTAGACAGCATTCAGCATGATAACTAACTATAGACAGCATTCAGCATGATAACTAGCAGTAGAGAGCATTCAGCATGATAACTAACTAAAGACAGCATTCAGCATGATAACTAGCAGTAGATAGCATTCAGCATGATAACTAACTGTAGACAGCATTCAATATGATAACTAACTAACTATAGACAGCATTCAGCATTATATCTAACTGTAGACAGCATTCAGCATGATAACTAGTAGTAGGGAGCATTCAGCATGATAACTAACTATAGACAGCATTCAGCATGATAACTAGCAGTAGAGAGCATTCAGCATGATAACTAACTATAGACAGCATTCAGCATGATAACTAGCAGCAGACAGCATTCAGCATAATAACTAACACTAGACAGCATTCAGCATGATAACTAACTATAGACAGCATTCAGCATGATAACTAACTATAGACAGCATTCAGCATGATAACTAACTATAGACAGTATTCAGCATGATAACTAGCAGCAGACAGCATTCAGCATGATAACTAACTATAGACAGCATTCAGCATGGTAACTAACTATAGACAGCATTCAGCATGATAACTAGCAGCAGACAGCATTCAGCATAATAACTAACACTAGACAGCATTCAGCATGATAACTAACTATAGACAGCATTCAGCATGATAACTAACTATAGACAGCATTCAGCATGGTAACTAACTATAGACAGCATTCAGCATTATAACTAATGGTAGACAGCATTCAGCATGATAACTAACTATAGACAGCATTCAGCATGATAACTAACTATAGACAGCATTCAGCATGATAACTAACTATAGACAGCATTCAGCATGGTAACTAACTATAGACAGCATTCAGCATGATAACTAACTATAGACAGCATTCAGCATGATAACTAGCAGCAGACAGCATTCAGCATGATAAGTAACTATAGACAGCATTCAGCATGGTAACTAACTATAGACAGCATTCAGCATGATAACTAACTATAGACAGCATTCAGCATGATAACTAGCTATATACAGCATTCAGCATGATAACTAACTCTAGACAACATTCATCATGATAACTAACTATAGACAGCATTCAGCATGATAACTAACTATAGACAGCATTCAGCATGATAACTAACTACAGACAGCATTCAGCATGATAACTAACTCTAGAGAGCATTCAGCATAATAACTAACTAACCGTAGACAGCATTCAGCATGATAACTAACTATAGACAGCATTCAGCATGATAACTAGCAGTAGAGAGCATTCAGCATGATAACTAGCAGTAGACAGCATTCAGCATGATAACTAACTGTAGACACCATTCAGCATGATAACTAACTGTAGACAGCATTCAGCATGATAACTAACACTAGAAAGCATTCAGCACAATAACTACCGCTAGAGAGCATTCAGCATGATAACTAGCAGTAGACAGCATTCAGCATGATAACTAACTGTAGACAGCATTCAGCATGATAACTAACTCTAGACAGCATTAGGAATGATAACTAACTGGAGACAGCATTCAGCATAATAACTAACTGTAGACAACATTCATCATGATAACTAACTATAGACAGCATTCAGCATGATAACTAACGAACAGTAGACAGCATTCAGCATGATAACTAACTACAGACAGCATTCAGCATGATAACTAACTCTAGAGAGCATTCAGCATAATAACTAACTAACCGTAGACAGCATTCAGCATGATAACTAACTATAGATAGCATTCAGCATGATAACTAGCAGTAGAGAGCATTCAGCATGATAACTCACTAACTATAGACAGCATTCAGCATGATAACTAACTATAGACAGCTCTGAGCATGATAACTAACTATAGACAGCATTCAGCATGATAAATAACTATAGACAGCATTCAGCATGATAACTAACTATAGACAGCATTCAGCATGATAACTAACTGTAGACAGCATTAAGCATGATAACTAACTGTAGACAGCATTCAGCATGATTACTAACTGTAGACAGCATTTAGCATGATAACTAACTGTAGACAGCATTCAGCATGATAACTAACACAAGACAGCATTCAGCATGATAACTAACTCTAAATAGCATTCAGCATAATAATTAACTGTAGACAGCATTCAGCATGATAACTAACTATAGACAGCATTCAGCATGATAACTAACTATAGACAGTATTCAGCATGATAACTAGCAGCAGACAGCATTCAGCATGATAACTAACTATAGACAGCATTCAGCATGGTAACTAACTATAGACAGCATTCAGCATGATAACTAGCAGCAGACAGCATTCAGCATAATAACTAACACTAGACAGCATTCAGCATGAAACTAACTATAGACAGCATTCAGCATGATAACTAACTATAGACAGCATTCAGCATGATAACTAACTATAGACAGCATTGAGCATGATAACTAACTGTAGACAGCATTCAGCATGATAACTAACTATAGACAGCATTCAGCATGATAACTAGCAGTAGACAGCATTCAGCATGATAACTAACTATAGACATCATTCAGCATGATAACTAGCAGTAGACAGCATTCAGCATGATAACTAACTGTAGACAGCATTCAGCATGATAACTAACTATAGACAGCATTCAGCATGATAACTAACTGTAGACAGCATTCAGCATGATAACTAACTATAGACAGCATTCAGCATGATAACTAGCAGTAGACAGCATTCAGCATGATAACTAGCAGTAGAGCGATTCAGCATGATAACTAACTGTAGACAGCATTCAGCATGATAACTAACTATAGACAGCATTGAGCATGATAACTAACTGTAGACAGCATTCAGCATGATAACTAACTATAGACAGCATTCAGCATGATAACTAACTATAGACAGCATTCAGCATGATAACTAACTATAGACAGCATTCAGCATGATAACTAACTGTAGACAGCATTTAGCATGATAACTAACTATAGACAGCATTCAGCATGATAACTAACTGTAGACAGCATTCAGCACGATAACTAGCAGTAGACAGCATTCAGCATGATAACTAACTCAATACAGCATTCAACATAATAACTAACTAACTATAGACAGCATTGAGCATGATAACTAACTGTAGACAGCATTCAGCATGATAACTAACTATTGACAGCATTCAGCATGATAAATAACTATAGACAGCATTCAGCATGGTAACAAGCAGTAGAGAGCATTCAGGATGATAACTAACTAATTATAGACAGCATTCAGCATGATAACTAGCAGTAGAGAGCATTCAGCATGATAACTAACTAATTATAGACAGCATTCAGCATGATAATTAACTGTAGACAGCATTCAGCATGATAACTAACTCTAGAGAGCATTCAGCATAATAACTAACTAACTGTAGACAGCATTCAGCATGATAACTAACTATAGACAGCATTCAGCATGATAACAAGCAGTAGAGAGCATTCAGCATGATAACTTACTAATTATAGGCAGCATTCAGCATGATAACTAGCAGTAGAGAGCATTCAGCATGATAACTAACTAACTATAGACAGCATTTAGCATTATATCTAACTGTAGACAGCATTCAGCATGATAACTAACTATAGATAACATTCAGCATGATAACTAACTGTAGACAGCATTCAGCATGATAACTAACTATAGACAGCATTCAGCATGATAACTAACTAACTATAGACAGCATTCAGCATGATAACTAGCAGTAGAGAGCATTCAGCATGATAACTAACTAACTATAGACAGCATTCAGCATTATATTTAATGGTAGACAGCATTCAGCATTATAACTAACTATAGACAGCATTCAGCATGATAAATAACTATAGACAGCATTCAGCATGATAACTAACTATAGACAGCATTCAGCATGATAACTAACTATAGACAGCATTCAACATGATAACTACCTATAGATAACATTCAGCATGATAACTAACTGTAGACAGCATTCAGCATGATAACTAACTATAGACAGCATTCAGCATGATAACTAACTAACTATAGACAGCATTCAGCATGATAACTAGCAGTAGAGAGCATTCAGCATGATAACTAACTAACTATAGACAGCATTCAGCATTATATTTAACGGTAGACAGCATTCAGCATTATAACTAACTATAGACAGCATTCAGCATGATAAATAACTATAGACAGCATTCAGCATGATAACTAACTATAGACAGCATTCAGCATGATAACTAACTATAGACAGCATTCAACATGATAACTACCTATAGACTGCATTCAGCATGATAACTAACTATAGACAGCATTCAGCATGATAACTAGCAGTAGACAGCATTCAGCATGATAACTAGCAGTAGACAGCATTCAGCATGATAACTAACTATAGACAGCATTCAGCATGATAACTAGCAGTAGAGAGCATTCAGCATGATAACTAACTAAAGACAGCATTCAGCATGATAACTAGCAGTAGATAGCATTCAGCATGATAACTAACTGTAGACAGCATTCAATATGATAACTAACTAACTATAGACAGCATTCAGCATTATATCTAACTGTAGACAGCATTCAGCATGATAACTAGTAGTAGGGAGCATTCAGCATGATAACTAACTATAGACAGCATTCAGCATGATAACTAGCAGTAGAGAGCATTCAGCATGATAACTAACTAAAGACAGCATTCAGCATGATAACTAGCAGTAGACAGCATTCAGCATGATAACTAACTGTAGACAGCATTCAATATGATAACTAACTAACTATAGACAGCATTCAGCATTATATCTAACTGTAGACAGCATTCAGCATGGTAACTAACTATAGACAGCATTCAGTATGATAACTAGCAGTAGACAGCATTCAGCATGATAACTAGCAGTATAGAGAATTCAGCATGATAACTAACTGTAGACAGCATTCAGCATGATAACTAACTGTAGACAGCATTCAGCATGATAACTAACACTAGACAGCATTCAGCATGATAACTAACTATAGACAGCATTCAGCATGATAACGAGCAGCAGACAGCATTCAACATGATAACTAACTATAGACAGCATTCAGCATGGTAACTAACTATAGACAGCATTCAGCATGATAACTAACTATAGAGAGCATTCAGCATGATAACTAGCAGCAGACAGCATTCAGCATGATAACTAACTATAGACAGCATTCAGCATGATAACTAACTATAGACAGCATTCAGCATGGTAACTAACTATAGACAGCATTCAGCATGATAACTAGCAGTAGACAGCATTCAGCATGATAAATAGCAGTAGAGAGCATTCAGCATGATAACTAACTATAGACAGCATTCAGCATGATAACTAACTGTAGACAGCATTCAACATGATAACTAACTATAGACAGCATTCAGCATGATAACTAACTATAGACAGCATTCAGCATAATAACTAACTATAGACAGCATTCAGCATGATAACTAACTGTAGACAGCATCCAGAATGATAACCAACTATAGACAGCATTCAGCATGATAACTAATCTCCTGAGTGGCGCAGTGGTCTAAGGCTCTGCATCGCAGTGCTAACTGTGCCACTAGAGATCCTGGTTCGAATCCAGGCTCTGTCGCAGCCGGCAGCGACCGGGAGACTCATGGGCGGCGCACAATTGGCCCAGCGTCGTCCAGGGTAGGGAAGGGAATGGCCGGCAGGGATGTAGCTCAGTTGATAGAGCATGGCGTTTGCAACGCCAGGGTTGTGGGTTCGATTCCCACGGGGGGCCAGTATAAAAAAAATATATATATGTATTCACTAACTGTAAGTCGCTCTGGATAAGAGCGTCTGCTAAATGACTAAAATGTAAATGTAAAATGTAACTATAGACAGCATTCAGCATGATAACTGACTATAGACAACATTCAGCATGATAACTAACTATAGACAGCATTCCGCATGATAACTAGCAGTAGACAGCATTCAGCATGATAACTAACTATAGACAGCATTCAGCATGATAACTAGCTATAGACAACATTCAGCATGATAAATAACTATAGACAGCATTCAGCATGATAACTAACTATATTCAGCATGATAACTACCTATAGACAGCATTCATCATGGTAACTAACTATAGACAGCTTTCAGCATAATAACTAACTATAGACAGCATTCAGCATGATAACTAACTGTAGACAGCATTCATCATGATAACTAACTCTAGACAACATTCAGCATGATAACTAACTATAGACAGCATTCAGCATGATAACTAACACTAGACAGCATTCGGCATGATAACTAACTATAGACAGCATTCACTATGATAAATAACTCTTAGACAACATTCAGCATAACTAACTGTAGACAGCATTCAATGGCATATTAATTAATTAATAACTAACTCTAGACAACATTCAGCATGATAACTAACTATAGACAACATTCAGCATGATAACTAAGTCTAGAGAGCATTCAGCATGATAACTAACACTAGACAGCATTCATCATGGTAACTAACTATAGACAGCATTCAGCATAATAACTAACTATATTCAGCATGATAACTAACACTAGACAGCATTCGGCATGATAACTAACTATAGACAGCATTCACTATGATAAATAACTCTTAGACAACATTCAGCATAACTAACTGTAGACAGCATTCAATGGCATATTAATTAATTAATAACTAACTCTAGACAACATTCAGCATGATAACTAACTATAGACAGCATTCAGCATGATAACTAACTCTAGAGAGCATTCAGCATGATAACTAACTGTAGACAGCATTCAGCATGATAACTAACTATAGACAGCATTCAGCATGATATTAACTATAGACAGCATTCAGCATGATAACTAGCAGTAGAGAGCATTCAGCATGATAACTAGCAGTAGACAGCATTCAGCATGATAACTAACTGTAGAGAGCATTCAGCATGATAACTAACTGTAAACAGCATTCAGCATGATAACTAACTGTAGACAGCATTCAGCATGATAACTAACACTAGACAGCATTCAGCATGATAACTAACTCTAGACAGCATTCAGCATGGTAACTAACTATAGACAGCATTCAGCATGATAACTAACTATAGACAGCATTCAGCATGATAACTAACTATAGACAGCATTCAGCATGATAACTAACTATAGACAGCATTCAGCATTGTAACTAACTATAGACATTATTCAGCATGATAACTAACTATAGACAGCATTCAGCATGATAACTAGCAGTAGACAGCATTCAGCATGATAACTAGCAGTAGAGAGCATTCAGCATGACAACTAACTAAAGACAGCATTCAGCATGATAACTAACTGTAGACAGCATTCAGAATGATTACTAACTGTATACATTATTCAGCATGATAACTAACTATAGACAGCATTCAGCATGATAACTAGCAGTAGACACCATTCAGCATGATAACTAGCACTAGAGAGCATTCAGCATGATATCTAACTATAGACAGCATTCAGCATGATAACTAACTATAGACACCATTCAGCATGGTAACTAACTATAGACAGCATTCAGTATGATAACTAGCAGTAGACAGCATTCAGCATGATAACTAGCAGTAAAGAGAATTCAGCATGATAACTAACTGTAGACAGCATTCAGCATGATAACTAGCAGTAGAGAGCATTCAGCATGATAACTAACTAATTTTAGACAGCATTCAGCATGATAACTAGCAGTAGAGAGCATTCCGCATGATAACTAACTAACTATAGACAGCATTCAGCATTATAACTAACGGTAGACAGCATTCAGCATGATAACTAACTATAGACAGCATTCAGCATGATAACTAACTATAGACAGCATTCAGCATGATAACTAACTATAGACAGCATTCAGCATGATAACTAGCAGTAGAGAGCATTCAGCATGATAACTAACAAATTTTAGACAGCATTCAGCATAATAACTAGCAGTAGAGAGCATTCCGCATGATAACTAACTAACTATAGACAGCATTCAGCATTATAACTAACGGTAGACAGCATTCAGCATGATAACTAACTATATACAGCATTCCGCATGATAACTAACTATAGACAGCATTCAGCATGATAACTAACTATAGACAGCATTCAGCATGATAACTAGCAGTAGAGAGCATTCAGCATGATAACTAACTAATTTTAGACAGCATTCAGCATGATAACTAGCAGTAGAGAGCATTCCGCATGATAACCAACTAACTATAGACAGCATTCAGCATTATAACTAACGGTAGACAGCATTCAGCATGATAACTAACTATAGACAGCATTCAGCATGATAACTAACTATAGACAGCATTCAGCATGATAACTAACTATAGACAGCATTCAGCATGGTAACTTACTATAGACAGCATTCAGCATGATAACTAACTATAGACAGCATTCAGCATGATAACTAGCAGCAGACAGCATTCAGCATGATAACTAACCATAGACAGCATTCAGCATGATAACTAACTCTAGAGAGCATTCAGCATAATAACTAACTAACTGTAGACAGCATTCAGCATGATAACTAACTATAGACAGCATTCAGCATGATAACAAGCAGTAGAGAGCATTCAGCATGATAACTAACTAATTATAGGCAGCAATCAGCATGATAACTAGCAGTAGAGATCATTCAGCATGATAACTAACTAACTATAGACAGCATTTAGCATTATATCTAACTGTAAAGAGCATTCAGCATGATAACTAACTATAGACAGCATTGAGCATGATAACTAACTGTAGACAGCATTCAGCATGATAACTAACTATAGACAGCATTCAGCATGATAACTAACTAACTATAGACAGCATTCAGCATGATAACTAACTATAGACAGCATTCAGCATGATAACTAGCAGTAGAGAGCATTCAGCATGATAACTAACTAATTTTAGACAGCATTCAGCATGATAACTAGCAGTAGAGAGCATTCCGCATGATAACTAACTAACTATAGACAGCATTCAGCATTATAACTAACGGTAGAAAGCATTCAGCATGATAACTAACTATAGACAGCATTCAGCATGATAACTAACTATAGACAGTATTCAGCATGATAACTAAATATAGACAGCATTCAGCATGGTAACTAACTATAGACAGCATTCAGCATGATAACTAACTATAGACAGCATTCAGCATGATAACTAGCAGCAGACAGCATTCAGCATGATAACTAACCATAGACAGCATTCAGCATGATAACTAACTATAGACAGCATTCCGCATGATAACTAGCAGTAGACAGCATTCAGCATGATAACTAACTATAGACAGCATTCATTATGATAACTAGCTATAGACAACATTCAGCATGATAAATAACTATAGACAGCATTCAGCATGATAACTAACTATATTCAGCATGATAACTACCTATAGACAGCATTCATCATGGTAACTAACTATAGACAGCATTCAGCATAATAACTAACTATAGACAGCATTCAGCATGATAACTAACTGTAGACAGCATTCATCATGATAACTAACTCTAGACAACATTCAGCATGATAACTAACTATAGACAGCATTCAGCATGATAACTAACACTAGACAGCATTCGGCATGATAACTAACTATAGACAGCATTCACTATGATAAATAACTCTTAGACAACATTCAGCATAACTAACTGTAGACAGCATTCAATGGCATATTAATTAATTAATAACTAACTCTAGACAACATTCAGCATGATAACTAACTATAGACAACATTCAGCATGATAACTAACTCTAGAGAGCATTCAGCATGATAACTAACACTAGACAGCATTCATCATGGTAACTAACTATAGACAGCATTCAGCATAATAACTAACTATAGACAGCATTCAGCATGATAACTAACTGTAGACAGCATTTATCATGATAACTAACTCTAGACAACATTCAGCATGATAACTAACTATAGACAGCATTCAGCATGATAACTAACACTAGACAGCATTCGGCATGATAACTAACTATAGACAGCATTCACTATGATAAATAACTCTTAGACAACATTCAGCATAACTAACTGTAGACAGCATTCAATGGCATATTAATTAATTAATAACTAACTCTAGACAACATTCAGCATGATAACTAACTATAGACAGCATTCAGCATGATAACTAACTCTAGAGAGCATTCAGCATGATAACTAACTGTAGACAGCATTCAGCATGATAACTAACTATAGACAGCATTCAGCATGATATTAACTATAGACAGCATTCAGCATGATAACTAGCAGTAGAGAGCATTCAGCATGATAACTAGCAGTAGACAGCATTCAGCATGATAACTAACTGTAGAGAGCATTCAGCATGATAACTAACTGTAAACAGCATTCAGCATGATAACTAACTGTAGACAGCATTCAGCATGATAACTAACACTAGACAGCATTCAGCATGATAACTAACTCTAGACAGCATTCAGCATGGTAACTAACTATAGACAGCATTCAGCATGATAACTAACTATAGACAGCATTCAGCATGATAACTAACTATAGACAGCATTCAGCATGATAACTAACTATAGACAGCATTCAGCATTGTAACTAACTATAGACATTATTCAGCATGATAACTAACTATAGACAGCATTCAGCATGATAACTAGCAGTAGACAGCATTCAGCATGATAACTAGCAGTAGAGAGCATTCAGCATGACAACTAACTAAAGACAGCATTCAGCATGATAACTAACTGTAGACAGCATTCAGAATGATTACTAACTGTATACATTATTCAGCATGATAACTAACTATAGACAGCATTCAGCATGATAACTAGCAGTAGACACCATTCAGCATGATAACTAGCACTAGAGAGCATTCAGCATGATATCTAACTATAGACAGCATTCAGCATGATAACTAACTATAGACACCATTCAGCATGGTAACTAACTATAGACAGCATTCAGTATGATAACTAGCAGTAGACAGCATTCAGCATGATAACTAGCAGTAAAGAGAATTCAGCATGATAACTAACTGTAGACAGCATTCAGCATGATAACTAGCAGTAGAGAGCATTCAGCATGATAACTAACTAATTTTAGACAGCATTCAGCATGATAACTAGCAGTAGAGAGCATTCCGCATGATAACTAACTAACTATAGACAGCATTCAGCATTATAACTAACGGTAGACAGCATTCAGCATGATAACTAACTATAGACAGCATTCAGCATGATAACTAACTATAGACAGCATTCAGCATGATAACTAACTATAGACAGCATTCAGCATGATAACTAGCAGTAGAGAGCATTCAGCATGATAACTAACTAATTTTAGACAGCATTCGGCATGATAACTAACTATAGACAGCATTCACTATGATAAATAACTCTTAGACAACATTCAGCATAACTAACTGTAGACAGCATTCAATGGCATATTAATTAATTAATAACTAACTCTAGACAACATTCAGCATGATAACTAACTATAGACAACATTCAGCATGATAACTAACTCTAGAGAGCATTCAGCATGATAACTAACACTAGACAGCATTCATCATGGTAACTAACTATAGACAGCATTCAGCATAATAACTAACTATAGACAGCATTCAGCATGATAACTAACTGTAGACAGCATTCATCATGATAACTAACTCTAGACAACATTCAGCATGATAACTAACTATAGACAGCATTCAGCATGATAACTAACACTAGACAGCATTCGGCATGATAACTAACTATAGACAGCATTCACTATGATAAATAACTCTTAGACAACATTCAGCATAACTAACTGTAGACAGCATTCAATGGCATATTAATTAATTAATAACTAACTCTAGACAACATTCAGCATGATAACTAACTATAGACAGCATTCAGCATGATAACTAACTCTAGAGAGCATTCAGCATGATAACTAACTGTAGACAGCATTCAGCATGATAACTAACTATAGACAGCATTCAGCATGATATTAACTATAGACAGCATTCAGCATGATAACTAGCAGTAGAGAGCATTCAGCATGATAACTAGCAGTAGACAGCATTCAGCATGATAACTAACTGTAGAGAGCATTCAGCATGATAACTAACTGTAAACAGCATTCAGCATGATAACTAACTGTAGACAGCATTCAGCATGATAACTAACACTAGACAGCATTCAGCATGATAACTAACTCTAGACAGCATTCAGCATGGTAACTAACTATAGACAGCATTCAGCATGATAACTAACTATAGACAGCATTCAGCATGATAACTAACTATAGACAGCATTCAGCATGATAACTAACTATAGACAGTATTCAGCATGATAACTAACTATAGACAGCATTCAGCATGATAACTAGCAGTAGACAGCATTCAGCATGATAACTAGCAGTAGAGAGCATTCAGCATGACAACTAACTAAAGACAGCATTCAGCATGATAACTAACTGTAGACAGCATTCAGAATGATTACTAACTGTATACATTATTCAGCATGATAACTAACTATAGACAGCATTCAGCATGATAACTAACTATAGACATCATTCAGCATGATAACTAACTATAGACAGCATTCAGCATGATAACTAACTATAGACAGCATTCAGTATGATAACTAGCAGTAGACAGCATTCAGCATGATAACTAGCAGTAAAGAGAATTCAGCATGATAACTAACTATAGACATCATTCAGCATGATAACTAACTATAGACAGCATTCAGCATGATAACTAACTATAGACAGCATTCAGCATGATAACTAGCAGTAGACACCATTCAGCATGATAACTAGCACTAGAGAGCATTCAGCATGATATCTAACTATAGACAGCATTCAGCATGATAACTAACTATAGACACCATTCAGCATGGTAACTAACTATAGACAGCATTCAGTATGATAACTAGCAGTAGACAGCATTCAGCATGATAACTAGCAGTAAAGAGAATTCAGCATGATAACTAACTGTAGACAGCATTCAGCATGATAACTAGCAGTAGAGAGCATTCAGCATGATAACTAACTAATTTTAGACAGCATTCAGCATGATAACTAGCAGTAGAGAGCATTCCGCATGATAACTAACTAACTATAGACAGCATTCAGCATTATAACTAACGGTAGACAGCATTCAGCATGATAACTAACTATAGACAGCATTCAGCATGATAACTAACTATAGACAGCATTCAGCATGATAACTAACTATAGACAGCATTCGGCATGATAACTAGCAGTAGAGAGCATTCAGCATGATAACTAACTAACTATAGACAGCATTCAGCATTATAACTAACGGTAGACAGCATTCAGCATGATAACTAACTATATACAGCATTCCGCATGATAACTAACTATAGACAGCATTCAGCATGATAACTAACTATAGACAGCATTCAGCATGATAACTAGCAGTAGAGAGCATTCAGCATGATAACTAACTAATTTTAGACAGCATTCAGCATGATAACTAGCAGTAGAGAGCATTCCGCATGATAACCAACTAACTATAGACAGCATTCAGCATTATAACTAACGGTAGACAGCATTCAGCATGATAACTAACTATAGACAGCATTCAGCATGATAACTAACTATAGACAGCATTCAGCATGATAACTAACTATAGACAGCATTCAGCATGGTAACTTACTATAGACAGCATTCAGCATGATAACTAACTATAGACAGCATTCAGCATGATAACTAGCAGCAGACAGCATTCAGCATGATAACTAACCATAGACAGCATTCAGCATGATAACTAACTCTAGAGAGCATTCAGCATAATAACTAACTAACTCTAGAGAGCATTCAGCATAATAACTAACTAACTGTAGACAGCATTCAGCATGATAACTAACTATAGACAGCATTCAGCATGATAACAAGCAGTAGAGAGCATTCAGCATGATAACTAACTAATTATAGGCAGCAATCAGCATGATAACTAGCAGTAGAGAGCATTCAGCATGATAACTAACTAACTATAGACAGCATTTAGCATTATATCTAACTGTAAAGAGCATTCAGCATGATAACTAAGTATAGACAGCATTGAGCATGATAACTAACTGTAGACAGCATTCAGCATGATAACTAACTATAGACAGCATTCAGCATGATAACTAACTAACTATAGACAGCATTCAGCATGATAACTAACTATAGACAGCATTCAGCATGATAACTAGCAGTAGAGAGCATTCAGCATGATAACTAACTAATTTTAGACAGCATTCAGCATGATAACTAGCAGTAGAGAGCATTCCGCATGATAACTAACTAACTATAGACAGCATTCAGCATTATAACTAACGGTAGAAAGCATTCAGCATGATAACTAACTATAGACAGCATTCAGCATGATAACTAACTATAGACAGTATTCAGCATGATAACTAACTATAGACAGCATTCAGCATGGTAACTAACTATAGACAGCATTCAGCATGATAACTAACTATAGACAGCATTCAGCATGATAACTAGCAGCAGACAGCATTCAGCATGATAACTAACCATAGACAGCATTCAGCATGATAACTAACTCTAGAGAGCATTCAGCATAATAACTAACTAACTGTAGACAGCATTCAGCATGATAACTAACTATAGACAGCATTCAGCATGATAACAAGCAGTAGAGAGCATTCAGCATGATAACTAACTAATTATAGGCAGCAATCAGCATGATAACTAGCAGTAGAGAGCATTCAGCATGATAACTAACTAACTATAGACAGCATTTAGCATTATATCTAACTGTAAAGAGCATTCAGCATGATAACTAACTATAGACAGCATTGAGCATGATAACTAACTGTAGACAGCATTCAGCATGATAGCTAACTATAGACAGCATTCAGCATGATAACTAACTAACTATAGACAGCATTCAGCATGATAACTAACTATAGACAGCATTCAGCATGATAACTAGCAGTAGAGAGCATTCAGCATGATAACTAACTAATTTTAGACAGCATTCAGCATGATAACTAGCAGTAGAGAGCATTCCGCATGATAACTAACTAACTATAGACAGCATTCAGCATTATAACTAACGGTAGAAAGCATTCAGCATGATAACTAACTATAGACAGCATTCAGCATGATAACTAACTATAGACAGTATTCAGCATGATAACTAACTATAGACAGCATTCAGCATGGTAACTAACTATAGACAGCATTCAGCATGATAACTAACTATAGACAGCATTCAGCATGATAACTAGCAGCAGACAGCATTCAGCATGATAAGTAACTATAGACAGCATTCAGCATGATAACTAACTATAGACAGCATTCAGCATGGTAACTAACTATAGACAGCATTCAGCATGATAACTAACTATAGACAGCATTCAGCATGATAACTAGCAGCAGACAGCATTCAGCATGATAAGTAACTATAGACAGCATTCAGCATGGTAACTAACTATAGACAGCATTCAGCATGATAACTAACTATAGACAGCTTTCAGCATGATAACTAGCTATAGACAGCATTCAGCATGATAACTAACTCTAGACAACATTCATCATGATAACTAACTATAGACAGCATTCAGCATGATAACTAACTATAGACAGCATTCAGCATGATAACTAACTACAGACAGCATTCAGCATGATAACTAACTCTAGAGAGCATTCAGCATAATAACTAACTAACCGTAGACAGCATTCAGCATGATAACTAACTATAGACAGCATTCAGCATGATAACTATTAGTAGAGAGCATTCAGCATGATAACTAACTAATGATAGACAGCATTCAGCATGATAACTAGCAGTAGAGAGCATTCCGCATGATAACTAACTGTAGACACCATTCAGCATGATAACTAACTGTAGACAGCATTCAGCATGATAACTAACACTAGAAAGCATTCAGCACAATAACTACCGCTAGAGAGCATTCAGCATGATAACTAACTGTAGACAGCATTCAGCATGATAACTAACTGTAGACAGCATTCAGCATAATAACTAACTGTAGACAGCATTCAGCATGATAACTAACTATATACAGCATTCAGCATGATAACTAACGAACTGTAGACAGCATTCATCATGATAACTAACTATAGACAGCATTCAGCATGATAACTAACGAACTGTAGACAGCATTCAGCATGATAACTAACTACAGACAGCATTCAGCATGATAACTAACTCTAGAGAGCATTCAGCATAATAACTAACTAACCGTAGACAGCATTCAGCATGATAACTAACTATAGATAGCATTCAGCATGATAACTATTAGTAGAGAGCATTCAGCATGATAACTAACTAATGATAGACAGCATTCAGCGTGATAACAAGCAGTAGAGAGCATTCAGCATGATAACTCACTAACTATAGACAGCATTCAGCATTTAACTAACTGTAGACAGCATTCAGCATGATAACTAACTATAGACAGCATTCAGCATGATAACTAACTGTAGACAGCATTCAGCATGATAACTAACTATAGACATCATTCAGCATGGTAACTAACTATAGACAGCATTCAGCATGATAACTAACTGTAGACAGCATTCAGCATGATAACTAACTGTAGACAGCATAAAGCATGATAGCTAACTGTAGACAGCATTCAGCATGATAACTAACTGTAGACAGCATTTAGCATGATAACTAACTGTAGACAGCATTAAGCATGATAACTAACTGTAGACAGCATTCAGCATGATAACTAACTGTAGACAGCATTTAGCATGATAACTAACTGTAGACAGCATTCAGCATGATAACTAACACTAGACAGCATTCAGCATGATAACTAACTCTAAATAGCATTCAGCATAATAATTAACTGTAGACAGCATTCAGCATGATAACTAACTATAGACAGCATTCAGCATGATAACTAACTATAGACAGTATTCAGCATGATAACTAGCAGCAGACAGCATTCAGCATGATAACTAACTATAGACAGCATTCAGCATGGTAACTAACTATAGACAGCATTCAGCATGATAACTAGCAGCAGACAGCATTCAGCATAATAACTAACACTAGACAGCATTCAGCATGATAACTAACTATAGACAGCATTCAGCATGATAACTAACTATAGACAGCATTCAGCATGGTAACTAACTATAGACAGCATTCAGCATTATAACTAACGGTAGACAGCATTCAGCATGATAACTAACTATAGACAGCATTCAGCATGATAACTAACTATAGACAGCATTCAGCATGATAACTAACTATAGACAGCATTCAGCATGGTAACTAACTATAGACAGCATTCAGCATGATAACTAACTATAGACAGCATTCAGCATGATAACTAGCAGCAGACAGCATTCAGCATGATAAGTAACTATAGACAGCATTCAGCATGGTAACTAACTATAGACAGCATTCAGCATGATAACTAACTATAGACAGCATTCAGCATGATAACTAACTATAGACAGCATTCAGCATGATAACTAACTATAGACAGCATTCAGCATGGTAACTAACTATAGACAGCATTCAGCATGATAACTAACTATAGACAGCATTCAGCATGATAACTAGCAGCAGACAGCATTCAGCATGATAAGTAACTATAGACAGCATTCAGCATGATAACTAGCAGCAGACAGCATTCAGCATGATAAGTAACTATAGACAGCATTCAGCATGGTAACTAACTATAGACAGCATTCAGCATGATAACTAACTATAGACAGCTCTGAGCATGATAACTAACTATAGACAGCATTCAGCATGATAAATAACTATAGACAGCATTCAGCATGATAAACATATATAGACAGCATTCAGCATGATAACTAACTGTAGACAGCATTAAGCATGATAACTAACTGTAGACAGCATTCAGCATGATTACTAACTGTAGACAGCATTTAGCATGATAACTAACTGTAGACAGCATTCAGCATGATAACTAACACTAGACAGCATTCAGCATGATAACTAACTCTAAATAGCATTCAGCATAATAATTAACTGTAGACAGCATTCAGCATGATAACTAACTATAGACAGCATTCAGCATGATAACTAACTATAGACAGTATTCAGCATGATAACTAGCAGCAGACAGCATTCAGCATGATAACTAACTATAGACAGCATTCAGCATGGTAACTAACTATAGACAGCATTCAGCATGATAACTAGCAGCAGACAGCATTCAGCATAATAACTAACACTAGACAGCATTCAGCATGAAACTAACTATAGACAGCATTCAGCATGATAACTAACTATAGACAGCATTCAGCATGATAACTAACTATAGACAGCATTGAGCATGATAACTAACTGTAGAAAGCATTCAGCATGATAACTAACTATTGACAACATTCAGCATGATAACTAACTGTAGACAGCATTCAGCATGATAACTAACTATAGACATAATTTCAGCATGATAACTAGCAGTAGACAGCATTCAGCATGATAACTAACTGTAGACAGCATTCAGTATGATAACTAACTATAGACAGCATTCAGCATGATAACTAACTGTAGACAGCATTCAGCATGATAACTAACTATAGACAGCATTCAGCATGATAACTAGCAGTAGACAGCATTCAGCATGATAACTAGCAGTAGAGCGATTCAGCATGATAACTAACTGTAGACAGCATTCAGCATGATAACTAACTATAGACAGCATTGAGCATGATAACTAACTGTAGACAGCATTCAGCATGATAACTAACTATAGACAGCATTCAGCATGATAACTAACTATAGACAGCATTCAGCATGATAACTAACTATAGACAGCATTCAGCATGATAACTAACTGTAGACAGCATTTAGCATGATAACTAACTATAGACAGCATTCAGCATGATAACTAACTGTAGACAGCATTCAGCACGATAACTAGCAGTAGACAGCATTCAGCATGATAACTAACTCTATACAGCATTCAACATAATAACTAACTAACTATAGACAGCATTGAGCATGATAACTAACTGTAGACAGCATTCAGCATGATAACTAACTATTGACAGCATTCAGCATGATAAATAACTATAGACAGCATTCAGCATGGTAACAAGCAGTAGAGAGCATTCAGGATGATAACTAACTAATTATAGACAGCATTCAGCATGATAACTAGCAGTAGAGAGCATTCAGCATGATAACTAACTAATTATAGACAGCATTCAGCATGATAATTAACTGTAGACAGCATTCAGCATGATAACTAACTCTAGAGAGCATTCAGCATAATAACTAACTAACTGTAGACAGCATTCAGCATGATAACTAACTATAGACAGCATTCAGCATGATAACAAGCAGTAGAGAGCATTCAGCATGATAACTAACTAATTATAGGCAGCATTCAGCATGATAACTAGCAGTAGAGAGCATTCAGCATGATAACTAACTAACTATAGACAGCATTTAGCATTATATCTAACTGTAGACAGCATTCAGCATGATAACTAACTACAGATAACATTCAGCATGATAACTAACTGTAGACAGCATTCAGCATGATAACTAACTATAGACAGCATTCAGCATGATAACTAACTCTAGAGAGCATTCAGCATAATAACTAACTAACTATAGACAGCATTCAGCATGATAACTAGCAGTAGAGAGCATTCAGCATGATAACTAACTAACTATAGACAGCATTCAGCATCATATTTAACGGTAGACAGCATTCAGCATGATAACTAACTATAGACAGCATTCAGCATGATAACTAGCAGCAGACAGCATTCAGCATGATAACTAACTATAGACAGCATTCAGCATGGTAACTAACTATAGACAGCATTCAGCATGATAACTAGCAGCAGACAGCATTCAGCATAATAACTAACACTAGACAGCATTCAGCATGAAACTAACTATAGACAGCATTCAGCATGATAACTAACTATAGACAGCATTCAGCATGATAACTAACTATAGACAGCATTCAGCATGATAACTAACTATAGACAGCATTGAGCATGATAACTAACTGTAGACAGCATTCAGCATGATAACTAACTATTGACAACATTCAGCATGATAACTAACTGTAGACAGCATTCAGCATGATAACTAACTATAGACATCATTCAGCATGATAACTAGCAGTAGACAGCATTCAGCATGATAACTAACTGTAGACAGCATTCAGTATGATAACTAACTATAGACAGCATTCAGCATGATAACTAACTAACTATAGACAGCATTCAGCATGATAACTAACACTAGACAGCATTCAGCATGATAACTAATTATAGACAGCATTCAGCATGATAACTAACTATAGACAGCATTGAGCATGATAACTAACTGTAGACAGCATTCAGCATGATAACTAACTATTGACAACATTCAGCATGATAACTAACTGTAGACAGCATTCAGCATGATAACTAACTATAGACATCATTCAGCATGATAACTAGCAGTAGACAGCATTCAGCATGATAACTAACTGTAGACAGCATTCAGTATGATAACTAACTATAGACAGCATTCAGCATGATAACTAACTGTAGACAGCATTCAGCATGATAACTAACTATAGACAGCATTCAGCATGATAACTAGCAGTAGACAGCATTCAGCATGATAAGTAACTATAGACAGCATTCAGCATGATAACTAGCAGTAGAGCGATTCAGCATGATAACTAACTGTAGACAGCATTCAGCATGATAACTAACTATAGACAGCATTGAGCATGATAACTAACTGTAGACAGCATTCAGCATGATAACTAACTATAGACAGCATTCAGCATGATAACTAACTATAGACAGCATTCAGCATGATAACTAACTATAGACAGCATTCAGCATGATAACTAACTGTAGACAGCATTTAGCATGATAACTAACTATAGACAGCATTCAGCATGATAACTAACTGTAGACAGCATTCAGCACGATAACTAACTCTATACAGCATTCAACATAATAACTAACTAACTATAGACAGCATTGAGCATGATAACTAACTGTAGACAGCATTCATTTTACATTTTTTACATTTACGTCATTTAGCAGACGCTCTTATCCAGAGCGACTTACAGGAGCAATTAGGGTTAAGTGCCTTGCTCAAGGGCACATCGACAGAATTTTTTCACCTAGTCGGCTCGGGGATTAGAACCAGCGACCTTTCGGTTACTGGCACAACGCTCTTACCCACTAAGCTACCTGCCGCCCCCATTCAGCATGATAACTAACTATTGACAGCATTCAGCATGATAAATAACTATAGACAGCATTCAGCATGGTAACAAGCAGTAGAGAGCATTCAGGATGATAACTAACTAATTATAGACAGCATTCAGCATGATAACTAGCAGTAGAGAGCATTCAGCATGATAACTAACTAATTATAGACAGCATTCAGCATGATAATTAACTGTAGACAGCATTCAGCATGATAACTAACTCTAGAGAGCATTCAGCATAATAACTAACTAACTGTAGACAGCATTCAGCATGATAACTAACTATAGACAGCATTCAGCATGATAACAAGCAGTAGAGAGCATTCAGCATGATAACTAACTAATTATAGGCAGCATTCACCATGATAACTAGCAGTAGAGAGCATTCAGCATGATAACTAACTAACTATAGACAGCATTTAGCATTATATCTAACTGTAGACAGCATTCAGCATGATAACTAACTACAGATAACATTCAGCATGATAACTAACTGTAGACAGCATTCAGCATGATAACTAACTATAGACAGCATTCAGCATGATAACTAACTCTAGAGAGCATTCAGCATAATAACTAACTAACTATAGACAGCATTCAGCATGATAACTAGCAGTAGAGAGCATTCAGCATGATAACTAACTAACTATAGACAGCATTCAGCATCATATTTAACGGTAGACAGCATTCAGCATGATAACTAACTATAGATAACATTCAGCATGATAAATAACTATAGACAGCATTCAGCATTATAACTAACTATAGACAGCATTCAGCATGATAAATAACTATAGACAGCATTCAGCATGATAACTAACTATAGACAGCATTCAGCATGATAACTAACTATAGACAGCATTCAGCATGATAACTAGCAGCAGACAGCATTCAGCATGATAACTAACTATAGACAGCATTCAGCATGGTAACTAACTATAGACAGCATTCAGCATGATAACTAACTATAGACAGCATTCAACATGATAACTACCTATAGATTGCATTCAGCATGATAACTAACTAAAGACAGCATTCAGCATGATAACTAGCAGTAGACAGCATTCAGCATGATAACTAACTGTAGACAGCATTCAATATGATAACTAACTATCTATAGACAGCATTCAGCATTATATCTAACTGTAGACAGCATTCAGCATGATAACTAGTAGTAGAGAGCATTCAGCATGATAACTAACTATAGACAGCATTCAGCATTATAACTAGCAGTAGAGAGCATTCAGCTAACTAAAGACAGCATTCAGCATGATAACTAGCAGTAGACAGCATTCAGCATGATAACTAACTGTAGACAGCATTCAATATGATAACTAACTAACTATAGACAGCATTCAGCATTATATCTAACTGTAGACAGCATTCAGCATGGTAACTAACTATAGACAGCATTCAGTATGATAACTAGCAGTAGACAGCATTCAGCATGATAACTAGCAGTATAGAGAATTCAGCATGATAACTAACTGTAGACAGCATTCAGCATGATAACTAACTGTAGACAGCATTCAGCATGATAACTAACACTAGACAGCATTCAGCATGATAACTAACTATAGACAGCATTCAGCATGATAACGAGCAGCAGACAGCATTCAACATGATAACTAACTATAGACAGCATTCAGCATGGTAACTAACTATAGACAGCATTCAGCATGATAACTAACTATAGAGAGCATTCAGCATGATAACTAGCAGCAGACAGCATTCAGCATGATAACTAACTATAGACAGCATTCAGCATGATAACTAACTATAGACAGCATTCAGCATGGTAACTAACTATAGACAGCATTCAGCATGATAACTAGCAGTAGACAGCATTCAGCATGATAAATAGCAGTAGAGAGCATTCAGCATGATAACTAACTATAGACAGCATTCAGCATGATAACTAACTGTAGACAGCATTCAGCATGATAACTAACTATAGACAGCATTCAGCATGATAACTAACTATAGACAGCATTCAGCATTATATCTAACTGTAGACAGCATTCAGCATGGTAACTAACTATAGACAGCATTCAGTATGATAACTAGCAGTAGACAGCATTCAGCATGATAACTAGCAGTATAGAGAATTCAGCATGATAACTAACTGTAGACAGCATTCAGCATGATAACTAACTGTAGACAGCATTCAGCATGATAACTAACACTAGACAGCATTCAGCATGATAACTAACTATAGACAGCATTCAGCATGATAACGAGCAGCAGACAGCATTCAACATGATAACTAACTATAGACAGCATTCAACATGATAACTACCTATAGATTGCATTCAGCATGATAACTAACTAAAGACAGCATTCAGCATGATAACTAGCAGTAGACAGCATTCAGCATGATAACTAACTGTAGACAGCATTCAATATGATAACTAACTATCTATAGACAGCATTCAGCATTATATCTAACTGTAGACAGCATTCAGCATGATAACTAGTAGTAGAGAGCATTCAGCATGATAACTAACTATAGACAGCATTCAGCATTATAACTAGCAGTAGAGAGCATTCAGCTAACTAAAGACAGCATTCAGCATGATAACTAGCAGTAGACAGCATTCAGCATGATAACTAACTGTAGACAGCATTCAATATGATAACTAACTAACTATAGACAGCATTCAGCATTATATCTAACTGTAGACAGCATTCAGCATGGTAACTAACTATAGACAGCATTCAGTATGATAACTAGCAGTAGACAGCATTCAGCATGATAACTAGCAGTATAGAGAATTCAGCATGATAACTAACTGTAGACAGCATTCAGCATGATAACTAACTGTAGACAGCATTCAGCATGATAACTAACACTAGACAGCATTCAGCATGATAACTAACTATAGACAGCATTCAGCATGATAACGAGCAGCAGACAGCATTCAACATGATAACTAACTATAGACAGCATTCAGCATGGTAACTAACTATAGACAGCATTCAGCATGATAACTAACTATAGAGAGCATTCAGCATGATAACTAGCAGCAGACAGCATTCAGCATGATAACTAACTATAGACAGCATTCAGCATGATAACTAACTATAGACAGCATTCAGCATGGTAACTAACTATAGACAGCATTCAGCATGATAACTAGCAGTAGACAGCATTCAGCATGATAAATAGCAGTAGCGAGCATTCAGCATGATAACTAACTATAGACAGCATTCAGCATGATAACTAACTGTAGACAGCATTCAGCATGATAACTAACTATAGACAGCATTCAGCATGATAACTAACTATAGACAGCATTCAGCATAATAACTAACTATAGACAGCATTCAGCATGATAACTAACTGTAGACAGCATCCAGAATGATAACTAACTATAGACAGCATTCAGCATGATAACTAACTGTAGACAGCATCCAGAATGATAACTAACTATAGACAGCATTCAGCATGATAACTAATCTCCTGAGTGGCGCAGTGGTCTAAGGCGCTGCATCGCAGTGCTAACTGTGCCACTAGAGATCCTGGTTCGAATCCAGGCTCTGTCGCAGCCGGCCGCGACCGGGAGACTCATGGGCGGCGCACAATTGGCCCAGCGTCGTCCAGGGTAGGGAAGGGAATGGCCGGCAGGGATGTAGCTCAGTTGATAGAGCATGGCGTTTGCAACGCCAGGGTTGTGGGTTCGATTCCCACGGGGGGCCAGTATAAAAAATATATATATATGTATTCACTAACTGTAAGTCGCTCTGGATAAGAGCGTCTGCTAAATGACTAAAATGTAAATGTAAAATGTAACTATAGACAGCATTCATTATGATAACTGACTATAGACAACATTCAGCATGATAACTAACTATAGACAGCATTCCGCATGATAACTAGCAGTAGACAACATTCAGCATGATAAATAACTATAGACAGCATTCAGCATGATAACTAACTATATTCAGCATGATAACTACCTATAGACAGCATTCATCATGGTAACTAACTATATTCAGCATAATAACTAACTATAGACAGCATTCAGCATGATAACTAACTGTAGACAGCATTCATCATGATAACTAACTCTAGACAACATTCAGCATGATAACTAACTATAGACAGCATTCAGCACGATAACTAACACTAGACAGCATTCGGCATGATAACTAACTATAGACAGCATTCACTATGATAAATAACTCTTAGACAACATTCAGCATAACTAACTGTAGACAGCATTCAATGGCATATTAATTAATTAATAACTAACTCTAGACAACATTCAGCATGATAACTAACTATAGACAACATTCAGCATGATAACTAACTATAGACAGCATTCAGCATGGTAACTAACTCTAGACAACATTCAGCATAATAACTAACTCTAGAGAGCATTCAGCATGATAACTAACGATAGACAACTTTCAGCATGATAACTAACTATAAACATCATTAGGCATGGTAACTAATTACTTGTGTTGCCCTGTCAACAGTATGTTTCCCTGCTACTAGTAACGTTACTTGTATTGCCGGGTCAACAGTATGTTTCCCTGCTACTAGTAACGTTACTTGTATTGCCGGGTCAACAGTATGTTTCCCTGCTACTAGTAACGTTACTTGTATTGCCGGGTCAACAGTATGTTTCCCTGCTACTAGTAACGTTACTTGTATTGCCGGGTCAACAGTATGTTTCCCTGCTACTAGTAACGTTACTTGTATTGCCGGGTCAACAGTATGTTTCCCTGCTACTAGTAACGTTACTTGTATTGCCGGGTCAACAGTATGTTTCCCTGCTACTAGTAACGTTACTTGTATTGCCGGGTCAACAGTATGTTTCCCTGCTACTAGTAACGTTACTTGTATTGCCGGGTCAACAGTATGTTTCCCTGCTACTAGTAACGTTACTTGTATTGCCGGGTCAACAGTATGTTTCCCTGCTACTAGTAACGTTACTTGTATTGCCGGGTCAACAGTATGTTTCCCTGCTACTAGTAACGTTACTTGTATTGCCGGGTCAACAGTATGTTTCCCTGCTACTAGTAACGTTAAACAAATTCAGCCTTGCAGTAGATGCAGTAGATGCAAATTACTTTGGTTTTATCCAGAGAGCCATCTGGGAGTGATTTGAAATTGAATTTGCCATTTAAAAGCCCCTCACTAGCATTCTCCATCATTCAGTCATACAAGTAGCTAGCTAGTAAAGTTGTTGTCAAACTAGCGCATCGGCTGCCAGGGCTTGAATTTGAACTATGGGATGGTCAAAAAAACGGCATAAAAAATCTAAGCAATAACGTGTTATTAAAGCGTTAACTTTTACAGCCCTAATATATATATATTACAAAAAAATATATGGGGGATTGGAAATTATGCAGACAATTACATTGATGGAAGCTACAATCTATCTGCAATATTAAAGCTGGTTCCAGACGACACATGGCTCCTCATCTTTACTAGATGCTGTTCTTCTACTAATCTCACTGCAACTCCCCTCCAGGTCTCCGACCACTACTTCGTATCCTTTTCTCTCTCGTTCTCCTCCAACACTACTCACTCTGCCCCTACTCAGATGGTAATGTGCCGTCGCAACCTTCGCTCTCTCTCTCCCGCTACTCTCTCCTCTTCCATCCTATCATCTCTTCCCTCTGCTAAATCCTTTTCCCTCCAATCTCCTGATTCTGCCTCCTCAACCCTCCTCTCCTCCCTCTCTGAATCTTTTGACTCTCTGTCCCCTATCCTCCCGGTCGGCTCGGTCCTCCCCTCCTGCGAGCTCACATAACAGGGCTCCGGGCAGCCGAGCGGAAATGGAGGAAAACTAGACTCCCTGCGGACCTGTCATCTTTCCACTCCCTCCTCTCTACATTATCTTCCTCTGTTTCTGCTGCTAAAGCCACTTTCTACCACTCTAAATTTCAAGCCTCTGCCTCTAACCCTAGGAAGCTCTTTGCCATCTTCTCCTCCCTGCTGAATCCTCCACCTCCTCCACCTCCTTCCTCCCTCTCTGCGGATGACTTTGTCAACCATTTTGAAAAGAAGGTTGACAACATCCGATCCTCATTTATTAAGTCAAATGACACCGCTGGTCCTGCTCACACTGCCCTATCCTATGCTTTGACTTCTTTCTCCCCTCTCTCTCCAGATGAAATCTTGCGACTTGTGACGGCCGGCCGCCCAACAACCTGCCCGCTTGACCCTATCCCCTCCTCTCTTCTCCAGACCATTTCCGGAGACCTTCTCCCTTACTTCACCTCGCTCATCAACTCATCCTTGTCCGCTGGCTATGTCCCTTCCATCTTCAAGAAAGCGAGAGTTGCATCCCTCCTCAAAAAACGTACACTCGATCCCGCCGATGTCAACAACTACAGACCAGTATCCCTTCTTTATTTTCTCTCCAAAACTCTTGAGCGTGCCGTCTCTAGCCAACTCTCCTGCCATCTCTCTCAGAATGACCTTCTTAATCCAAACCAGTCAGGTTTCATTCAACTGAGACTGCTTTTCTCTGTGTCACGGAGGCTCTCCGCACTGCTAAAGCTAACTCTCTCTCCTCTGCTCTTGTCCTTCTAGACCTGTCTGCTACCTTTGATACTGTGAACCATCAGATCCTCCTCTCCACCCTCTCCGAGTTGGGCATCTCTGGCACTGCTTACTCTTGGATTGCGTCCTACCTTAATATGCCATTTAGCAGACGCTTTTATCCAAAGCGATTTACAGTCATGCGTGCATACATTTTTTTTTTTGTGTATGGGTGGTCCCGGGGATCGAACCCACTACCTTAGCGTTACAAGCGCCGTGCTCTACCAGCTGAGCTACAGAGGACCACCTGACAGGTCGCTCCTACTAGGTGGCGTGGCGAGAATCTGTCTCCGCACCACGTGCTCTCACCACCGGTGTCCCCCAGGGCTCAGTTCTAGGCCCTCTCCTATTCTCTCTATACACCATGACACTTGGCTCTGTCGTATCCTCACATGGTCTCTCCTATCATTGCTACGCAGACGACACACAATTAATTTTCTCCTTTCCCCCTTCTGATAACCAGGTGGCGAATCGCATCTCTGCATGTCTGGCAGACATATCAATGTGGATGTCGGATCACCACCTCAAGCTGAACCTAGGCAAGACGGAGCTGCTCTTCCTCCTGGGGAAGGACTGCCCGTTCCATGATCTCGCCATCACGGTGGACAACTCCATTGTGTCCTCCTCCCAGAGTGCAAAAAGCCTTGGCGTGACCCTGCACAACACCCTGTCGTTCTCCGCTAACATCAAAGTGGTGACCTGATCCTGCAGGTTCATGCTTTACAACATTCGCAGAGTACGACCCTACCTTACACAGAAAGCGGCACAGGTCCTAATCCAGGCACTTGTCATCTCTCGTCTGGATTACTGCAACTCGCTGTTGGCTGGGCTCCCTGCCTGTGCCATTAAACCCCTACAACTTATCCAGAACGCTGCAGCCCGTCTGATGTTCAACCTTCCCAAGTTCTCTCATGTCACCTCGCTCCTCCGCACACTCCACTGGCTTCCAGTTGAAGCTCGCATCTACTACAAAACCATGGTGCTTGCCAATGGAGTTGTGAGGGGAACGGCACCTCCTTACCTTCAGGCTCTGATCAGACCCTACACCCAAACGAGGGCACTACGTTCATCCACCTCTGGCCTGCTAGCCCCCCGACCTCTACGGAAGCACAGTTCCCGCTCAGCCCAGTCAAAGCTATTCGCTGCTCTGGCACCCCAATGGTGGAACAAGCTCCCCCACGACGCCAGGACAGCGGAATCACTGACCACCTTCCGGAGACACTTGAAACCCTACCTCTTTAAGGAATACCTGGAATAGTATAACAGTAATCAACTCTACCAGACTACACAAGGTCCCAGACTAAACACGGCTGCAGACTACACGTGGCTCCAGACTACAGGGTTCCAGACCACATATTGTTCTAGACTTCATATGACTCCAGACTACACATCACACCAGACTACACATGTCTCCAAACTACAGGGTTCCAGACTACACATGATTCCAGACTACATATGGCTCCAGACTACATATGGTTCCAGACTACATATGGCTCCAGACTACATATGGCTCCAGACTACATATGGCTCCAGACTACATATGGCTCCAGACTACATATGGTTCCAGACTACATATGGTTCCAGACTACAGGGTTCCAGACTACAGGGTTCCAGACTACAGGGTTCCAGACTATAGGGTTCCAGACTACAGGGTTCCAGACTATACATGGCTCCATACTATAGGGTTCCAGACTACAGGGTTCCAGACTATACATGGCTCCATACTACAGGGTTCCAAAATACACATGACTCCAGATTACACATGGTTCCAGACTACAGGGTTCCAGACTACAGGGTTCCAGACTACAGGGTTCCAGACTACAGGGTTCCAGACTACACATGGCTCCATACTACAGGGTTCCAGACTACAGGGTTCCAGACTATACATGGCTCCATACTACAGGGTTCCAAAATACACATGACTCCAGATTACACATGGTTCCAGACTACAGGGTTCCAGACTACAGGGTTCCAGACTACAGGGTTCCAGACTACAGGGTTCCAGACTATAGGGTTCCAGACTACACATGGTTCCAGACTATAGGGTTCCAGACTACACATGGTTCCAGACTATAGGGTTCCAGACTACACATGGTTCCAGACTATAGGGTTCCAGACTACACATGGCTCCAGACTACACATGGCTCCAGACTACACATGGCTCCAGACTAAATATGGCTCCAGACTACAGGGTTCCAGACTACATGGCTCCAGACTACATATGGCTCCAGACTACACATGGCTCCAGACTACAGGGTTCCAGACTACAGGGTTCCAGACTACAGGGTTCCAGACTACAGGGTTCCAGACTACAGGGTTCCAGACTATAGGGTTCCAGACTACACATGGTTCCAGACTATAGGGTTCCAGACTACACATGGTTCCAGACTATAGGGTTCCAGACTACACATGGTTCCAGACTATAGGGTTCCAGACTACACATGGCTCCAGACTACACATGGCTCCAGACTACACATGGCTCCAGACTAAACATGGCTCCAGACTACAGGGTTCCAGACTACATGGCTCCAGACTACATATGGCTCCAGACTACACATGGCTCCAGACTACAGGGTTCCAGACTACAGGGTTCCAGACTACAGGGTTCCAGACTACAGGGTTCCAGACTACATGGCTCCAGACTACAGGGTTCCAGAATACACATGCTCCAGACTACACATGGCTCCAGACTACAGGGTTCCAGAATACACATGGCTCCAGAATACACATGGCTCCATACTACATGGCTCCAGACTACACATGGCTCCAGACTACAGGGCTCCAGAATACACATGGCTCCAGACTACACATGGCTCCAGACTACAGGGTTCCAGAATACACATGGCTCCAGAATACACATGGCTCCAGACTACAGGGTTCCAGAATACACATGGCTCCAGACTACACATGGCTCCAGACTACACATGGCTCCACACTACAGGGTTCCAGAATACACATGGCTCCAGACTACAGGGTTCCAGAATACACATGGCTCCAGACTACACATGGCTCCAGACTACAGGGTTCCAGACTACATATGGATCCAGACTACACATGACTCCAGAATACACATGGCTCCAGACTACACATGGCTCCAGACTACAGGGTTCCAGAATACACATGGCTCCAGACTACAGGGCTCCAGAATACACATGGCTCCAGACTACACATGGCTCCAGACTACAGGGTTCCAGACTACACATGGCTCCAGACTACAGGGTTCCAGAATACACATGGCTCCAGACTACAGGGCTCCAGAATACACATGGCTCCAGACTACACATGGCTCCAGACTACAGGGTTCCAGACTACACATGGCTCCAGACTACACATGGCTCCAGACTACACATGGCTCCAGACTACAGGGTTCCAGACTACAGGGTTCCAGACTACACATGGCTCCAGACTACACATGGCTCCAGACTACAGGGTTCCAGAATACACATGGCTCCAGACTACACATGGCTCCAGACTACAGGGTTCCAGACTACACATGGCTCCAGACTATATATGGATCCAGACTACACATGGCTCCAGACTACACATGGCTCCAGACTACACATGGCTCCAGACTACAGGGTTCCAGAATACACATGGCTCCAGACTACACATGGCTCCAGACTACAGGGTTCCAGACTACAGGGTTCCAGAATACACATGGCTCCAGACTACACATGGCTCCAGACTACAGGGTTCCAGAATACACATGGCTCCAGACTACACATGGCTCCAGACTACACATGGCTCCAGAATACACATGGCTCCAGACTACAGGTTCCAGAATACACATGGCTCCAGACTACACATGGCTCCAGAATACACATGGCTCCAGACTACACATGGCTCCAGAATACACATGGCTCCAGAATACAGGGTTCCAGAATACACATGGCTCCAGACTACACATGGCTCCAGAATACACATGGCTCCAGACTACAGGGTTCCAGAATACACATGGCTCCAGACTACACATGGCTCCAGAATACAGGGTTCCAGAATACATACGGCTCCAGACTACACATGGCTCCAGACTACAGGGTTCCAGATACACATGGCTCCAGACTACACATGGCTCCAGACTACAGGGTTCCAGACTACAGGGTTCCAGTCAGGATCACAGACAGATACTGTAGTGTACCTGGCCATGAAATAACACCTCCCAGCATGCAGCATGCACAGGAACACACTGCTCCTCCCTCAGCTCATCTGTCCATCAGTAATGATCCTATACTTATTAACAGTCCTGACTGTTAGTTTCCTGTCCTGACTGTTAGGTTCCAGTCCTGACTGTTAGTTTCCTGTCCTGACTGTTAGGTTCCAGTCCTGACTGTTAGTTT
>NW_028159436.1:0-12500 GCF_964263955.1 Coregonus lavaretus
GACCACATGACCTTCTCCCATTCCCCCTCTGGATCATCCAGATGGTCATTGGCAAACTTCAGACGGGCCTGGACATGCGCTGGCTTGAGCAGGGGGACCTTGCGTGCGCTGCAGGATTTTTATCCATGACGGCATAGTGTGTTACTAATGGTTTTCTTTGAGACTGTGGTCCCAGCTCTCTTCAGGTCATTGACCAGGTCCTGCCGTGTAGTTCTGGGCTGATCCCTCACCTTCCTCATGATCATTGATGCCCCACGAGGTGAGTTCTTGGATGGAGCCCCAGACCGAGGGTGATTGACCGTCATCTTGAACTTCTTCCATTTTCTAATAATTGCGCCAACAGTTGTTGCCTTCTCACCAAGCTGCTTGCCTATTGTCCTGTAGCCCATCCCAGCCTTGTGCAGGTCTACAATTGTATCCCTGATGTCCTTACACAGCTCTCTGGTCTTGGCCATTGTGGAGAGGTTGGAGTCTGTTTGATTGAATGTGTGGACAGGTGTCTTTTATACAGGTAACGAGTTCAAACAGGTGCAGTTAATACAGGTAATGAGTGGAGAACAGGAGGGCTTCTTAAACAAAAACTAACAGGTCTGTGAGAGCCGGAATTCTTACTGGTTGGTAGGTGATCAAATACTTATGTCATGCAATAAAATGCAAATTAATTACTCTCATCACCCCGAGAACACCATCCCCACAGTGAAGCATGATGGTGGCAGCATCATGCTGTGGGGATGTTTTTCATCGGCAGGGACTGGGAAACTGTTCAGAATTGAAGGAATGATGGATGGTGCCAAATACAGGGAAATTATTGAGGGAAACCTGTTTCAGTCTTCCAAAGATGGGGGGGTGAATAGTTATGCACGCTCAAGTTTTCTGTTTTATTTTTTGTTTGTTCTTCAAAGTGGTAGGCATGTTGCGTAAATCAAATTATACCAACCCCCAGAAAATCAATTTTAATTCCAGGTTGTAAGGCAACAAAATAGGAAAAATGCCAAGGGGGGTGAATACTTTCGCAAGCCACTGTAGGTGGATCGTATGTCCAGATCTGCAATAGGCTAACTAGCAAACATACTACACATAAAAGCATTCAAAGCTGCATAAATATTCAATATGAATCAACAAGAATAAATAGGAATAGCTGATAAGCAGAGGACAGCCCAGGTGCATAATTACGCATGAAAGAACAATGAAGACATGAAACACTCAGGTCAAAAAGCTCCCCTGTTGACCTTGTTTAGGGACAATACAACTATCCAACCTAGACTATAGTAGCCTGCAACACCACAATACAACTATCCAACCTAGACTATAGTAACCTGCAACACCACAATACAACTCATAACTGCATTACTGTTTTCAAGTAAGTACAAAATTCTACTCTAGGCTGCAGTGAATGTCATTTAAATAAAGGTGCAAAAGCCCTGTGATTTGAATGTTTAATTTGTGGGTCTACTCTGGAGAGTATAAGGTCTAGAAAGGCACAGTAGCAGGTCAGGCTGTATTTTTACTTCTGATACTGAATGCGCTGTCTGTTGCAGATCATCATTCTCCCATGTCGTCCTATAATAATGTGGCCACATATTCGCCAAGTTATTAAGGAAAGCTTAACACAGGCTCTGTGTCATGCCTACTCCTTCTCCCTCCCGGTGCTCAATGTTGCCGGTCCAGGACTTCATCACCACCCTGGTTACTCTCCCTTCAAATAGCCCTCACCAACCTCAGTCAGCAGGCAGTATTGGTTCTGTTTTCATGTCCAGACGCGTCTCTTGTTTTTGTAACTCTCCAAATCAAATCAAATCACATTTTATTTGTCACATACACGTGTTTAGCAGATGTTATAGCGGGTGTAGCGAAATGCTTGTGCTTCTAGCTCCGACAGTGCAGTAATATCTAACAAGTAATATATAACAATTTCACAACATATACCCAATACACACAAATCTAGCAAGGAATGGAATTTAAGAATATGTACAGTTGAAGTCGGAAGTTTACATACACTTAGGTTGGAGTCATTAAAACTTGTTTTTCAACCACTCCACACATTTCTTGTTAACAAACTATAGTTTTGGCAAGTCGGTTAGGACATCTACTTTGTGCATGACACAAGTAATTTTTCCAACAATTGTTTACAGACAGATTGTTTCACATATAATTCACTGTATCCCAATTCCAGTGGGTCAGAAGTTCACATACACTAAGTTGACTGTGCCTTTAAACAGCTTGGAAACTTCCAGAAAATGATGTCATGGCTTTAGAAGCTTCTGATAGGCTAATTGATATCATTTGAGTCAATTGGAGGTGTACCTGTGGATGTATTTCATGGCCTACCTTCGAACTCAGTGCCTCTTTGCTTGACATAATGGGAAAATCAAAAGAAATCAGCCAAGACCTCAGAAAAAAAATAGTAGACCTCCACAAGTCTGATTCATCCTTGGGAGCAATTTCCAAACGCCTGAAGGTACCACCTTCATCTGTACAAACAATAGTATGCAAGTATAAACACCATGGGACCACGCAGCCGTCATACCGCTCAGGAAGGAGACGCGTTCTGTCTCCTAGAGATGAACATACTTTGGTGCGAAAAGTGCAAATCAATCCCAGAACAACAGCAAATGACCTTGTGAAGATGCTGGAGGAAACAGGTACAAAAGTATCTACATCCACAGTAAAACGAGTCCTACATCGACATAACCTGAAAGGCCGCTCAGCAAGGAAGATGCCACTGCTCCAAAACCGCCATAAAAAAGCCAAACTACGGTTTGCATCTGCACATGGGGACAAAGATCGTACTTTTTGGAGAAATGTCCTCTGGTCTGATGAAATAGAACTGTTTGGCCATAATGACCATCGTTATGTTTGGAGGGAAAAGGGAATTGCTTGCAAGCCGAAGAACACCATACGAACCGTGAAGCACGGGGGTGGCAGCATCATGCTGTAGGGGTGCTTTGCTGCAGGAGGGACTGGTGCACTTCACAAAATAGATGTTATCATGAGGAAGGAAAATTATGTGGATATATTGTAGCAACATCTCAAGACATCAGTCAGGAAGTTAAAGCTTGGTCGCAAATGGGTCTTCCAAATGGACAATGACCCCAAGCATACTTCCAAAGTTGTGGCAAAATGGCTTAAGGACAACAAAGTCAAGGTTTTGGAGTGGCCATCACAAAGCCCTGACCACAATCATACGGAAAATTTGTGGGCAGAACTGAAAAGGTGTGTGCAAGCAAGGAGGCCTACAAACCTGACTCAGTTACATCAGCTCTGTCAGGAGGAATGGGCCAAAATGTACCCAACTTATTGTGGGAAGCTTGTGGAAGGCTACCCGAAACATTTGACCCAAGTTAAACAATTTAAAGGCAATGCTACCAAATACTAATTGAGTGTATGTAAACTTCTGACCCACTGGGAATGTGAGGAAAGAAATAAAAGCTGAAATAAATCATTCTCTCTACTATTATTCTGACATTTCACATTCTTAAAATAAAGTGGTGATCCTAACTGACCTAAGACAGGAAATCTTTACTAGGATTAAATGTCAGGAATTGTGAAAAACTGAGTTTAAATGTATTTGGCTAAGGTGTATTTAAACTTCCGACTTCAACTGTACATTTACAGATATAGAAGCTGTTTTTCATTCTCTTGGTCCCATCTTTGATGCACCTGCACTGACCTTGCCTTCTGGATGATAGCGGGGTGAACAGGCAGTGGCTTGGGTGGTTGATGTCCTTAATGTTCTTTTTGGCCTTCCTGTGACATCGGGTGCTGTAGGTGTCTTGGAGGGCGGGTAGTTTGTCCCCGGTAATTCGTTCGGCAAACCACACCACCCTCTGGAGAGCCCTGCGGTTTGGGCGGTGCAGTTGCCATACCAGGAAGTGATACAGCCCAACAGGATGCTCTCAATTGTGCATCTGTAAAAGTTTGTGAAGGTTTTAGGTGCCAAGCTAAATTTTATCAGCCTCCTGAAGTTGAAGAGGCTCTGTTGCGCCTTCTTCACCTCACTGTCTGCGTGGGTGGACCATTTCAGTTTGTCAGTGATGTGTACGCCAAGGAACTTGAAGCTTTCCACCTTCTCCACTGCGGTCCCGTCGATGTGGATAGGGGAGTGCACCCTCTGCTGTTTCCTGAAGTCCACGATCATCTACTTTGTTTTGTTGACGTTGAGTGAGAGGTTATTTTCCTGGCACCACACTCCCAGAGCCCTCACCTCCTCCCTGTAGGCTGTCTCGTCATTGCTGGTAATCAAGCCTACTACTGTTGTGTCGTCTGCAAACTTGATGATTGAGTTGGAGGCATGCTTGACCATGCTGTCATGGGTGAACAGGGAGTACAGGAGGGGGCTGAGCACACACCCTTGTGGGGCCCCAGTGTTGAGGATCAGTGAAGTGGAGATGTTGTTTCCTAACTTCACCACCTGGGGGCGGCCCGTCAGGAAGTCCAGGACCCAGTTGCACAGGGTGGGGTTCAGACCCAGGGCCTCAAGCTTAATGATGAGCTTGGAGGGTACTATGGTGATGAAGGCTGAGCTATAGTCAATGAACAGCATTCTTACATAGGTATTCCTCTTGTCCAGATGGGATAGGGCAGTGTGCAGTGTGATGGCGATTGCATCGTCTGTGGATCTATTGGAGCGGTAAGCAAATTGAAGTGGGTCTAGGGTGACAGGTAAGGTAGAGGTGATATGATCCTTGACTAGTCTCTCAAAGCATTTCATGATGACAGAGGTGAGTGCTACGGGAAGATAGTAATTTAGTTCAGTTACCTTTGCTTTCTTGGGTACAGGGACAATGGTGGCCATCTTGAAGCATGTGGGGACAGCAGACTGGGATAGGAAGAGATTTAATATGTCCATAAACACACCAGCCAGCTGGTCTGCGCATGCTCTGAGGACGTGGCTAGGGATGCCATCTGGGCCGGCAGCCTTGCGGAGGTTAACATGCTTAAATGTCTTACTCACGTCGGCCACAGAGAAGGAGAGGGCACAGTCCTTGGTAGTGGGCCTTGTCAGTGGCACTGTGTTATCCTCAAAGCAGGCGAAGAAGGTGTTTAGCTTGTCTGGAAGCGAGACGTCGGTGTCGGTGACGTGGCTGGTTTTCTTTTTGTAGTCCGTGATTGTCTGTAGACCCTGCCACATACGTCTTGTGTCTGAGCCGTTGAATTACGACTCCACTTTCTCTCTATACTGATGTTTTGCCAGTTGAATTGCCTTGCGGAGTGAGTAGCTACACTGTTTGTATTCTGCCATATTCCCAGTCACCTTGCCGTGGTTAAATGCGGTGGTTCGCGCCTTCGGTTTTTGCGCGAAGGCTGCCATCTATCCACGGTTTCTGGTTAGTGTAGGTTTTAATAACAACATCACCTATACACTTCCTGATAAACTCAGTCACCTTGTCAGTGTATTCGTCTAAATTATTTTTGCATGTTCGTTATTATTAAACTCACCATCTGCACCTGCTTCCTGACTTCCTGACTCCCTGCGTCTCCGTTACTCTCTGCCTCCTCTCCAATCCAAGCGGATATTCCTCACACACCTAGAACCTAATGCTTAAAAATATCCTAAATATTTATAATTTAACTTTTCAAATGTATTACCTTTTATATGTGGCATAAACACAACCAGTCACAATGTTTTAATCTGATTAGGCTACATCAAACGTCTCCTGTAGGCATGCACACGTTCATCCTAAATGGAATTCCAGCGTCCTCAAAACGTCTTGACGTTAACCAGGTTTCCATCCAACCAGGAAAGGAGCCTTCATGTCGGGTAAAACATGGCACAACATCACGGAAAAGCAAGCAGTTTATTAGGCTACAGATGAAATAAATTACGATGAACTTCACAGGGTTGGTGAAAGTGCACAGTGATGAGGTTGATGCTACTTTCAATAAATATGGAGGGTCTTATTCTGGTGACATGATGATCGATGCTTGGCTGCCGTTTGACAAATAAAAATAATTTCGCACTTTTGTCCATAATAATCTCATGTAGTAGTTATAACATTGTTGACATGCGTTTTTCTCGATTATTTTGTTGTTATTCTGTCTCTCACTGTTCAAATAAACCTACCATTAAAATTATAGACTGATCATGTCTTTGTCAGTGGGCAAACGTACAAAATCAGCAGGGGATCAAATACTTTTTTCCCCTCACTGTACATAGGCCTGTATCTGCAACACCAGTTAAAACATTCGCTATGCCTACACTTTTTTTGTTGTTGTGACAAAACCATCAGTAAGCCCATAGTTGAAATTGCAACGGAAATCCACTCAACCTCAAACTTTATTTTAATGCGCACTACGTATTTACACAGACTTTTATCAGCAACGAGTCAATTTGATGGAAACACAACTCTGACGGGAAAATGCGCCAGGGTTTCCCTTAGCCGGTAATTAAAATAAAAAGACAATAAATACAATTGTGGCGGGCCAAATCGTCCTGGAGAGGCTGTGGATCATAGCCTACACCCCGAATTCGCACTTCGCAACACCATTCTCGCCTACAAGTGGAATTTAATATGTTTTAATATTGTAATGGAAGATGAGAGGAACGTTGGTATGGCAACGTTCCTCTTTTGCATCCTACCTATTCAGGTAGGATGCAATTTTGGAACTTAAATGTACTTATAAAAATTTGTTTTATCATTATTATTATTGTATATCGTTATTATTGTGTAAGCCTATTTATTAATAGAAACCAGTTTATGAATAAATTGCCTATAAAGTTCTACACATGGGGGGGATGAAGAAAGTATGCAATGCAAACGCAATCTCTATTGTGAAGAGGTTATGTCTTGTGGTTGAAAAAAACTCAACCTGCAGACCTCAACCCTTTTGTGGTTTATACAGTATAATGGGAGTGATGTAATGTGGACCCTTGCATGCCTGGGTGCTCGTGGCAGTCAGGGGCGATGTGTCAGAGCATCGCGTCCCCACACTCCCTCAACCATCGTCAGGGCCCTATAGAGACGCTCGGCGATGGTGGTAAATTGGCAAAGCGACTAAATGTGACAGCAGAACTCATAAAATCCCATTTTGTTGGATCAGTGTTTTTCCCCCTTCCTCTCCCCTCAGCGCATCACAATCAGTGCTTCAATTTCAACTGATGTGATTTATCTTAGGGCAAATCCCGCTGATTCACTTGTTGGGGCTAGAATGGAAGAGAGAGAGAGAGAGAGAGAGAGAGAGAGAGAGAGAGAGAGAGAGAGAGAGAGAGAGAGAGAGAGAGAGAGAGAGAGCAGAGAGAGAGAGAGCAGAGAGAGAGAGAGAGAGAGAGAGAGAGAGAGAGAGAGAGAGAGAGAGAGAGAGAGAGAGAGAGAGAGATCAGCCAAATGTACTATACTGTATGTAGCTCAAAGACCCACCTTGAGTATAATAAAACCATTCCCGTCATTTCTTCATGATAGATTATATAGAGCTGATACTTCCCCATCTGCCTGTGTCTGACGACAATGAGATGGAGCGCTGAAACATTTTCATCAATGTCACTTTGGTGTTATTTGAATGGCTGCGTCTCAAATTGCAACGTACAGTGCACTACTTTTAATCAAGACCCGTAGTTCACCACAGGGAATAGGGTGCCATTTGGAACGCACAAGCAGTCTGTAAGTACTGTTGTTCAGCAGGCGCTACCTGCTGCTATTGAACTCACTGCCAATGACCAGAGAGCAGATCTGTACTGCCATCTACTCACACTGCATCTCCTCATCGTCAGGATGAAATGGGTACTTCTGGTAACTACTCCCATTTCACTGGGTTAGGCTGTAGTTCTGCTGGTTAGGGCTACTAACTACTCCCATTTCACTGGGTTAGGCTGTAGTTCTGCTGGTTAGGGCTACTAACTACTCCCATTTCACTGGGTTAGACTGTAGTTCTGCTGGTTAGGGCTACTAACTACTCCCATTTCACTGGGTTAGGCTGTAGTTCTGCTGGTTAGGGCTACTAACTACTCCCATTTCACTGGGTTAGGCTGTAGTTCCGCTGGTTAGGGCTACTAACTACTCCCATTTCACTGGGTTAGGCTGTAGTTCCGCTGGTTAGGGCTACTAACTACTCCCATTTCACTGGGTTAGACTGTAGTTCCGCTGGTTAGGGCTACTAACTACTCCCATTTCACTGGGTTAGGCTGTAGTTCCGCTGGTTAGGGCTACTAACTACTCCCATTTCACTGGGTTAGACTGTAGTTCCGCTGGTTAGGGCTACTAACTACTCCCATTTCACTGGGTTAGGCTGTAGTTCTGCTGGTTAGGGCTACTAACTACTCCCATTTCACTGGGTTAGGCTGTAGTTCTGCTGGTTAGGGCTACTAACTACTCCCATTTCACTGGGTTAGGCTGTAGTTCTGCTGGTTAGGGCTACTAACTACTCCCATTTCACTGGGTTAGGCTGTAGTTCTGCTGGTTAGGGCTACTAACTACTCCCATTTCACTGGGTTAGACTGTAGTTCTGCTGGTTAGGGCTACTAACTACTCCCATTTCACTGGGTTAGGCTGTAGTTCTGCTGGTTAGGGCTACTAACTACTCCCATTTCACTGGGTTAGGCTGTAGTTCTGCTGGTTAGGGCTACTAACTACTCCCATTTCACTGGGTTAGGCTGTAGTTCCGCTGGTTAGGGCTACTAACTACTCCCATTTCACTGGGTTAGACTGTAGTTCTGCTGGTTAGGGCTACTTACTCCCATTTCACTGGGTTAGACTGTAGTTCTGCTGGTTAGGGCTACTAACTACTCCCATTTCATTGGGTTAGGCTGTAGTTCCGCTGGTTAGGGCTACTAACTACTCCCATTTCACTGGGTTAGACTGTAGTTCCGCTGGTTAGGGCTACTAACTACTCCCATTTCACTGGGTTAGACTGTAGTTCCGCTGGTTAGGGCTACTAACTACTCCCATTTCACTGGGTTAGGCTGTAATTCTGCTGGTTAGGGCTACTAACTACTCCCATTTCACTGGGTTAGGCTGTAGTTCTGCTGGTTAGGGCTACTAACTACTCCCATTTCACTGGGTTAGACTGTAGTTCTGCTGGTTAGGGCTACTAACTACTCCCATTTCACTGGGTTAGGCTGTAGTTCTGCTGGTTAGGGCTACTAACTACTCCCATTTCACTGGGTTAGGCTGTAGTTCTGCTGGTTAGGGCTACTAACTACTCCCATTTCACTGGGTTAGGCTGTAGTTCTGCTGGTTAGGGCTACTAACTACTCCCATTTCACTGGGTTAGACTGTAGTTCTGCTGGTTAGGGCTACTAACTACTCCCATTTCACTGGGTTAGACTGTAGTTCTGCTGGTTAGGGCTACTAACTACTCCCATTTCACTGGGTTAGGCTGTAATTCTGCTGGTTAGGGCTACTAACTACTCCCATTTCACTGGGTTAGGCTGTAGTTCTGCTGGTTAGGGCTACTAACTACTCCCATTTCACTGGGTTAGACTGTAGTTCTGCTGGTTAGGGCTACTAACTACTCCCATTTCACTGGGTTAGGCTGTAGTTCTGCTGGTTAGGGCTACTAACTACTCCCATTTCACTGGGTTAGGCTGTAGTTCTGCTGGTTAGGGCTACTAACTACTCCCATTTCACTGGGTTAGGCTGTAGTTCTGCTGGTTAGGGCTACTAACTACTCCCATTTCACTGGGTTAGACTGTAGTTCTGCTGGTTAGGGCTACTAACTACTCCCATTTCACTGGGTTAGGCTGTAGTTCTGCTGTTTAGGGCTACTAACTACTCCCATTTCACTGGGTTATGCTGTAGTTCCGCTGGTTAGGGCTACTAACTACTCCCATTTCACTGGGTTAGGCTGTAGTTCCGCTGGTTAGGGCTACTAACTACTCCCATTTCACTGGGTTAGGCTGTAGTTCCGCTGGTTAGGGCTACTAACTACTCCCATTTCACTGGGTTAGGCTGTAGTTCCGCTGGTTAGGGCTACTAACTACTCCCATTTCACTGGGTTAGACTGTAGTTCTGCTGGTTAGGGCTACTAACTACTCCCATTTCACTGGGTTAGGCTGTAGTTCTGCTGGTTAGGGCTACTAACTACTCCCATTTCACTGGGTTAGACTGTAGTTCTGCTGGTTAGGGCTACTAACTACTCCCATTTCACTGGGTTAGGCTGTAGTTCCGCTGGTTAGGGCTACTAACTACTCCCATTTCACTGGGTTAGACTGTAGTTCTGCTGGTTAGGGCTACTAACTACTCCCATTTCACTGGGTTAGACTGTAGTTCTGCTGGTTAGGGCTACTAACTACTCCCATTTCACTGGGTTAGGCTGTAATTCTGCTGGTTAGGGCTACTAACTACTCCCATTTCACTGGGTTAGGCTGTAGTTCTGCTGGTTAGGGCTACTAACTACTCCCATTTCACTGGGTTAGACTGTAGTTCTGCTGGTTAGGGCTACTAACTACTCCCATTTCACTGGGTTAGGCTGTAGTTCTGCTGGTTAGGGCTACTAACTACTCCCATTTCACTGGGTTAGGCTGTAGTTCTGCTGGTTAGGGCTACTAACTACTCCCATTTCACTGGGTTAGGCTGTAGTTCTGCTGGTTAGGGCTACTAACTACTCCCATTTCACTGGGTTAGACTGTAGTTCTGCTGGTTAGGGCTACTAACTACTCCCATTTCACTGGGTTAGACTGTAGTTCTGCTGGTTAGGGCTACTAACTACTCCCATTTCACTGGGTTAGGCTGTAATTCTGCTGGTTAGGGCTACTAACTACTCCCATTTCACTGGGTTAGGCTGTAGTTCTGCTGGTTAGGGCTACTAACTACTCCCATTTCACTGGGTTAGACTGTAATTCTGCTGGTTAGGGCTACTAACTACTCCCATTTCACTGGGTTAGACTGTAGTTCTGCTGGTTAGGGCTACTAACTACTCCAATTTCACTGGGTTAGGCTGTAGTTCTGCTGGTTAGGGCTACTAACTACTCCCATTTCACTGGGTTAGACTGTAGTTCTGCTGGTTAGGGCTACTAACTACTCCCATTTCACTGGGTTAGACTGTAGTTCTGCTGGTTAGGGCTACTAACTACTCCCATTTCACTGGGTTAGGCTGTAATTCTGCTGGTTAGGGCTACTAACTACTCCCATTTCACTGGGTTAGGCTGTAGTTCTGCTGGTTAGGGCTACTAACTACTCCCATTTCACTGGGTTAGGCTGTAGTTCTGCTGGTTAGGGCTACTAACTACTCCCATTTCACTGGGTTAGGCTGTAGTTCTGCTGGTTAGGGCTACTAACTACTCCCATTTCACTGGGTTAGGCTGTAGTTCTGCTGGTTAGGGCTACTAACTACTCCCATTTCACTGGGTTAGGCTGTAGTTCTGCTGGTTACTAACTACTCCCATTTCACTGGGTTAGACTGTAGTTCTGCTGGTTAGGGCTACTAACTACTCCCATTTCACTGGGTTAGGCTGTAGTTCTGCTGGTTAGGGCTACTAACTACTCCCATTTCACTGGGTTAGGCTGTAGTTCTGCTGGTTAGGGCTACTAACTACTCCCATTTCACTGGGTTAGGCTGTAGTTCTGCTGGTTAGGGCTACTAACTACTCCCATTTCACTGGGTTAGGCTGTAGTTCTGCTGGTTAGGGCTACTAACTACTCCCATTTCACTGGGTTAGGCTGCAGTTCTGCTGGTTAGGGCTTCTCTAACCCAGGGGTCTCCAACAGGTCGATCCCCAGCTACCAGTAGATACCAGCCCACCTATGAGTAGATCTCCAATCTAATCTGAAAGTAGATGCATTTTTTAAAATGTGTTCCATCGCAAACTGTCATAAACATAAAGCTCCCGGCTACGATCAAATCAAAGCCACATTGACATTATCCACATTTAGAAACTATTGGAACACGATATGTGCCAATTCATTTCCAGCAATATTGCCCCGTCTGTCTGTTTGGTGCGTGGGTTTGTCTATCACTCTGTATGTAGCCGGTTAGCGATGCTAAATGATAACCATCTTGTGGGTAGACAGAAAGACTTTCCCCAAAATCCTTCTCAATTAAATGTGAACTGCAAAGTAGACTTACCTGAAAGAAAGATATCATGATTATTTGCAGAAACATCGCTAGACTGACACAATCCTCTCTTGCTAGATGCGCAGTTAAAGGGGAACTACACATAAAATGTGATTTAATCATTGACATGGACTCGGAACATCCATTTTCGTTGTTTCTCTAAAAATTGTAATATTGTGAGTAAAAAAAAATCAGAATTCAGGGAAAATCTCATTATAAGGGGCCCCCTTAGAGTTGTTTATTAAGCATTATTTTAGCAGGAATATTTACATAAAACACATCTCTTGTACACCAAGGACCCGGGGAACAGTTGCAGAGTAGAGAAGAAGAGAAGAATGTGCTTATTTGAAATCTATACAAATAAAAATAAAAGAGTAGCTCGCGACGTGTTTCATTTTTTTTTTTTTTAAGTAGCTCTCATGCTAGAAAAGATTGGATACCTCTGCTTAACTGCTCCACTTCCACTGGATCACACCTCCAGGAAGAAATACACAGACCTGGGTTCAAATAGT